>NC_090232.1:52096187-52405354 GCF_024489055.1 Chanodichthys erythropterus
TCACAAAATATATTCAAAATTGGATCATGAACAGTCGTATCGATGCATCTTTGAGAATCAACTTTTGTGCAAATCCTGTGTTTTACTGACCCTTGTGTGTAAAGCAGTGTAAAATGACTTGCACATACTGGTATATGAATTTATTTGGACACAATTCCTTCATAAATAAAGTTACACCACCGTGTGTCACAGACACGTCAGGTTCCTACGTCACCCAACCACAATGCTCACAGTCTCCTGAGTACTAATCACCGCCACCTGCACCTCATCACCTCACTCATCAACAGCACTACAAAGCACACACGCACACAGCACTCTATGTCCGGTCTTGTTCGCATATACTCCATGTGATGCTTACCTTAAGGACTCCTCTTCGTATAATTACCTGTCTCCAGCGTCTCTCCTTCCCTTCGTGTGCCTCGTCTGCTGTGTGGGTGTGTGTCAGCCAGCTCCAGATAACTCCAGCGATCTCTCAGCTCCAGCGTATCTCAACCTGCAAAAGAAAGGACAGTAACTATTCCTCATATCATCTGCTTATATCCATATATCATCAGTTCACTCACCTGTCTGTTGTTGCAAGCTCTACTGTGGTCAATAAAACTACCAATACCTGTTACTACTGTGTTCGTCTCCTGTATCCCGTAACAGAAGACCGGACCAACACCGTGACCCAGTATGAGCCAACCGGACCCATTCCAGGAACTGGTGGATGCGTTGCGACGCACACTTACCATCAATCCACCACCGCCAGCTCCAGTTACTGTCCCCTCACCTGCACCAGCTAACTCCAACACCGATGTCAACAGTTCTCCTTCACTACCGCCGTACGCCAGTCCCATGGCCAAACCGGCGCCCTTCTCAGGATCGGCGGAGGATTGCAGCAGATTCCTGCTGCAATGCACACTGGTCCTGGAGATGCAGCCGCACATGTACCCGAGTAATACTTCCAAGATTGCTTTCATCATTTCTCAGCTCAGCGGCAAAGCATTGAAGTGGGCCGATTCCATCTGGTCCCAGCGGGGCGCTGTAACCCAATCCTAATCGGCGTTTATTTCCCACTTCCGGGAAGTGTTCGGGAAATCGATCACGGATTCTTCAACTGGTGAGAAACTCTATAATTTGAAACAAGGATCAATGTCTATTTACGACTATGCTTTGCACTTCAGAACGCTTGCAGCACTCAGCGGATGGAATGAACAAGCACTTATAGCAACCTATCGTCAAGGACTAGAACCTCGGGTACGGCTGCATCTCGCTGCATGCGAGGACTCCATCGGCCTCGAGAAATTCATCCAGCTCTCCATTCGCTGCGCCACTCGCATGCAGGCGTGCATTCAAGAGCACCAGGACCTGGTACTTTCCAACACGCTCCTCTGTCGATCTGAACCCGTCAGCACTCCAGAACCAGCCCAAGATCCCATGGAAATAGAAAATTCACATCTTTCCTCCGAAGAACGCAGCCGTCGGCTGACCCTGCATCTCTGCCTGTATTGTGGAAACCCCGGGCATGTGATAGCAGCATGCCCCACACGACCACCGTGGCCCCTGGTGAGTGCTACAATTCCTGCTACTCATAAAATGAAACCACTCACTACTGTCGTCAATCTTACTGCCGCTACTGTCTCCCTTTCAGTGGTCGCGCTCCTCGACTCAGGGTCAGCCGGCAACTTCGTCTCCGGCACCATCTGTCGTCAGCTACGCATCAAAACCACACCGTCTCCGACCATCTACAAGATCAACTCAATAACCGGCAAACCCCTGAGTCGTAAGCGCGTCCGTACTGTGGCTGGACCTGTTACACTCCGTGTGGGTCTCTTGCATCAAGAGGAAATCCATCTGCTGGTTCTGGAGGATTCCACCGCTGACGTGGTTCTAGGGCGCCCCAGGTTGGAGCAGCACAACCCAACCATCTCCTGGAAGACGGGCGAAATCCTGAAGTGGGGCGACACATGCTTCTCTCACTGTTTGACTGCACTTCCGGTTCCACCGTCTCCTTCGCCTGACCTCTCTCTCAACGCCACGTCCATCGAAAGTCCAGTGGAACAACGCTCCATCGATATCCCCAAGTGTTACGCCCCCTTCAGCGATGTCTTCTGCCCGCAACGGGCTTCCAAGCTGCCTCCACACCGGCCATGGGACTGCGCCATCGACCTGCTTCCGGGTGAACCAGTGCCAAAAGGTAAGATATACCCACTTTCCATCCCGGAGGAGAAAGCCATGGAGGATTACATGAAGGAAGCCCTCGCCCAAGGTTACATCAGGCCGTCTACTTCCCCTGCTGCTTCCAGTTTCTTCTTTGTGGCAAAAAAGGATGGAGGCTTGCGGCCATGCATTGACTATCGCTCACTTAATAAAATTACTGTCAAGTTCCGATATCCCCTTCCTCTCGTCCCAGCGGCCCTGGAACATCTCCGTGGTGCCACTGTGTTTACGAAGCTGGACCTCCGCAGCGCGTACAACCTCATCCGGATACGTGAGGGGGACGAGTGGAAGACCGCCTTCATCACCCCTACAGGCCACTACAAATATCTTGTCATGCCGTATGGTCTGGTCAACGCCCCCTCCGTATTCCAGGATTTCATCCATGAGGTGCTCCGGGAGTTTCTCCATCGCTTCATTCTGGTGTACATCGACGATATACTCATCTACTCCCGGAGCCAGGCCGAACATCACCGACACGTTGCGGAGGTCCTCACCCGACTTCGTCAGCACAACCTGTTCCTCAAAGCAGAGAAGTGTTCTTTCCACCAACCTTCTGTCTCGTTCCTGGGTTACAACATGAACCACAGTGGCATCCGGATGGACGAGAGGAAGGTGGAATCCATCTCCAGCTGGCCAGAACCCACCACCATCAAGGAACTACAGCGCTTTCTCGGATTCTCCAACTTCTACAGACGGTTCATCAAGGATTACAGTTCTATTGCCCATCCACTCACCAGCCTACTCCGTAATAAGCCCAAGTCTCTGTCCTGGAACCCAGCAGCCACCAACGCCTTCAATCGTCTAAAAGAAGCCTTCACCACCGCTCCCTTACTCGTCCATCCAGACCCCGAGAAACAGTTCATCGTCGAAGTGGATGCCTCGACTACGGGAGTGGGAGCGGTGTTGTCACAGCAGCAGGGGACGCCAAGTAGACTCCATCCATGCGCCTTCTTCTCCCGCAAGCTCAGCCCGGCGGAAGTCAACTACTCCATCGGTGACAGGGAACTTCTAGCAGTTAAGCTTGCCTTGGAAGAGTGGAGGCATTGGCTGGAGGGAGCCAAACATGCGTTCCTGGTGCTGACAGATCATAAAAACCTTGAATATCTTCGGTCTGCTAAGAGATTAAACCCAAGACAAGCTCGTTGGGCCATGTTCTTCTCCCGATTTAATTACACCATCTCCTATCGCCCAGGTACAAAGAACGTCAAAGCAGACGCCCTCTCCCGTCTTCATGCTCCAGACGAAAAGACCGAAGAACCCGAACCCATCATTCTGAGCTCTCTCATCGTGATTCCTATTACCTGGTCAGAAGAGACCATCCCCTCCTCCAATGCCTCCACGAACCCTCCGCCAGGCTGTCCACCGGCTTGCTCTACATCCCACGGACACGACGCACTCCCACGATTCACTCAGCTCACACGTCACTTGGCACTGGTCACCCGGGGGTCAATGAGACCCTCTTGTTGCTAAAAGAACGCTTCTGGTGGCCAGGAATGGCTTCGGATGTCAGAAGGTACGTGCAGGGCTGTTGGGAGTATGCCATCTCCAAAAGTCCTCGTCATCTGCCATCTGGGAAACTCCTTCCGCTGCCCGTTCCAGATCGCCCTTGGTCACACCTAGGAGTGGATTTCATCACTGATCTCCCTGTCTCAGAAGGAAATACCACCATCCTAGTCGTTGTGGATCATTTCTCAAAGTCCTGCCGCCTAATTCCTCTCCCAGGATTACCCACTGCCATGGAGACCGCCGAAATACTCTTTAACCAAGTCTTCAGATATTTCGGAATACCAGAAGACATTGTCTCTGACCGAGGACCTCAGTTCATATCCAGAGTGTGGAAATCGTTCTACTCCCTCCTAGGTGTGGCCGTCAGCCTGACTTCCGGATATCACCCGCAGTCGAACGGGCAGACGGAAAGGAAAGTACAGGAGATTGGCTGCTTCCTCCGTACCTTCTGTCATGACCACCAGGACTCTTGGAACCAGTTCCTGGGTTGGGCCGAGTACGCCCAAAACTCTCTCCGTCAGTCAACTACTGGGCTCACACCGTTCCAATGCGTACTCGGCTACCAACCCCCACTGTTCCCCTGGGATGGGGAACCCTCCAACGTACCAGCAGTGGATTACTGGTTCCGAGAGAGCGAGAGGGTCTGGGACACCATCAACTGCAACGAGCCCTGCGCAGACGCAGGATGACAGCCGACCTCCGACGCTCCAACACTCCCGTCTTCCAGCCTGGTCAGTTGGTTTGGCTGTCCACTCGGGATATCAGACTGCGTCTGCCCTGCAGAAAGCTGAGTCCCAGGTTCATTGGCCCATTCCCCATCATCAAGCAGGTCAACCCAGTCACCTATCAACTCCGACTTCCACAAGGGTATCGTATACACCCCACTTTCCACGTGTCACTACTGAAAGCTCACCACCCTTCTGTTCTTCCCACAGGACCTGACGTGGCTCCCGCCGAGCCCCCCCTTCACTCATCCTGGAGGACGGAGCTGCGTATGAGGTTCATGAGATTTTGGACTCCCGACGTCGTGGTGGTCAGCTGGAATACTTAGTGGACTGGGAAGGATACGGCCCCGAAGAACGCTCCTGGGTCCCAAAAAACGACATTCTGGATCCCAGCCTACTCCAGACGTTCCACGACAGTCACCCTGAGAGACCGGCACCGCGGGGAAGAGGACGACCACCACGGCGTCGGGGTCCTCGGCCCTCTGGAGCGGGCCGTGGAGGGGGGGTACTCTCACAGACACGTCAGGTTCCTACGTCACCCAACCACAAAGCTCACAGTCTCCTGAGTACTAATCACCGCCACCTGCACCTCATCACCTCACTCACCAACAGCACTACAAAGCACACACGCACACAGCACTCTATGTCCGGTCTCGTTCGCATATACTCCATGTGATGCTTACCTTAAGGACTCCTCTTCGTATACTCACCTGTCTCCAGCGTCTCTCCTTCCCTTCGTGTGCCTCGTCTGCTGTGTGGGTGTGTGTCAGCCAGCTCCAGATAACTCCAGCGATCTCTAAGCTCCAACGTATCTCAACCTGCAAAAGAAAGGACAGTAACTATTCCTCATATCATCTGCTTATATCCATATATCATCAGTTCACTCACCTGTCTGTTGTTGCAAGCTCTACTGTGGTCAATAAAACTTCCAATACCTGTTACTACTGTGTTCATCTCCTGTATCCCGTAACACCATGTCTATAGTGACTCAGATGCCAGGAGTTTATGGAGACTTATGATTACTATTATAGCCGTTGAAAGATCTGCATTTCACCCATCCAAGTGCACACACACAGCAGTGAGTATTGAACACACACACCAGACATGTTTTTGCTGCAGAGCCCAGGGAGTGATTGGGGATTCAGTGTCTTGCTCAAGGGCACCTCACTTGTGGGTAATGAGAATGAGTTCATTCACTCCCTAACATTTCCTGCCATTACTGAGACTCGAACCTGCAAACTTTGGATTACAAGTCAGACTCTCTAACCATTAGACCACAACTGCCTAAGAGCAGAATGCAGGAGGAAAAATTAACCACTTACAGATGTATTTTCGTTATGAATTTTTCTTACAGCAACTGTTAAGTTATATTTGTGTTATATACAGCTCTCTGTTTATCATTGATCAGGTGTTTTATATTCAAAGTGATCATCTTACAGTAACACTAACCTGCAGAATTACCTTTAACTAATCAGTGTTTGACTACTAATTATTTTGTTTATATACTCTGTTTGTCTTATTCTGTTTGAGTTTGCTGCCCTCTGCTGTTTAAACATTAAACATGCAGTTTTGAACAATCTTCAGTTTTGACAGTTATTTATTAGGTAACAAATTATTGGGGGGTGGGGGACTATGAAGACTGATTTCAAGCCTCATTCGGATGCAAGCATCAGTGTTTTTCTGCTTTTCAGATTATATACACTGATCAGTAGGGATGAGCGAGTACAGCATTATCTGTATCTGTATCTGTTAACCATATGAATTATCTGTATCTGTACTCGGAGTGGGTGGGACCTAACCCGGAAGTGGGCGAGGCTTGTCTTGAAATGGGCGGGGCTTTAACCGGTATGTTATTTTAAGCATGCAATTGATATGGGTTGATCAGAAATTGTTATATTTATTGCTGATTATAAAAATATTTACAGGACAGCATCAGGATTGAGCTTCAGATCAATGGTTTTGATCACGATAGCAAACGAACTATATTACAGAACAAGTTTTGCAACAATGAAAACAAAACAATGCAGTGCAATTATGAAGTAAAATGTAATGAACAACATAACTTTCTTTTTTAACTTTTAATTTTTTTATGGTCAGTGTGATTTTTTTTATTTTTTTTTTGGGGGGGGGGTATTTTTTATTTTATTTTCACACCAGGTGTGTGTGTGTGAGTGCATGTGTGTGTAGCTTAATAATTAATTTGTAATATTTATAACACTAGCTTACTACCTTTATGTTTTTTATGAAATACAGCAAAAACGTGTCAGACACTCAGTGTCTGGTTCATAGGCGCTGATTTATGTTTCTGCCGGTGGGTGCCCAGTGGCCCACTTCCCCATTCGAATCTACCATCATATCGTTTTTCTTCATAAAGTTTAAAGAAGTTAATTAATAACTAGCTAGTTCGCTTCTTATTTAACTCAAATCAACGTCAGCTTGATGTTTTATTTGCATTATATCCGTGCAGCAATATGACAATTTCGACCCAAAAGCACATTCTTTTCACGAGCGTTGTCGCGAGTCATGCTCTCGCTTATATCTGGTGCAAGGAAAGTTTGAGTTGGAGCGCGCGCATGTATCTGATTGAGAGCAGAGCCATTTGTGCTCGCGCGCATCACTTGGATGCACTCTCGACGTTTGCCATTAAAATATCGCCATAGAAACGGCCTTAAATAATCTATTAAAAGGGTGAAGATCGTGTCTGAAAGCTACAATTGATTTTCTATTGGTTAAAATCAATGGAAAATATCTCGTATTTTTCCGTGGGTGCTCGACGTGTTTTTACACGGGATCGGCGCCTATGGTCTGGTTACTGGTTAGAGAAAGCTGAAGGTTTAAAAAAGAAAAAAAATCTCAGACAGGCAGATACGCAATGCGAGTCGCATTCTACCAAGCAAGCACCACGTCTGAACAAACCCACGTTTACCAGAACTCTACTGGTTAGTAAGTACGTATTATTAACGTTACAACCCGAAGTAAAAAGCTGAAGAAACCCTAAACATTAACGGAAAAGACCCGCGAACCCGAGTGACTGAGGGAGAGACAGAGAGCTGTTCTGTGTGTGACTGTGAGTGAGCAGAGCGAGACACAGCAACACAATACATCTGTATGTGTGTAGTGGAGGGGTGCTGTGACTAGCCTATCACAGAACGCTGACACAATCAGCTACCCAATGATGATTTTCATTCAATCCGAGCACAGATATTGACTCGTATTACTTGTATAATACTCGTACTCGGCAGAAGTGCTTTATCCGTACCGAATACTCGTTTCAGCCGAGTATCCGGCTCATCTCTACCGATCAGGCATAACATTATGAGCACCTTCCTAATATTGTGTTGGTCCACCGTTTGCTGCCCTGACCCGTCGAGGCATGGACTCCTCTAGACCCTGAAGGTGTGCTGTGGTGTCTGCACCAAGATGTTAGCAGCAGATCCTTTAGGTCCGGTAAACTGTTTGTTCAACACATCCCACAGATGCTCGATTGGATTGAGATCTGGGGAATTTGGAGGCCAAGTCAATAGATTCACCTGGCCATCATGTGATGTAAAAGAAAATGGGATTCTGCGGCTATGCAGCTCCATATGCAACAAACTGATGCACTGTGTATTCTGACACCTTTCCATCAGAACCAGCATTAACTTCTTGAGCAATTTGAGCTACAGTAGCTCATCTGTTGGATTGGACCACACGGTTTTCTAACACATCAAGTTTAAGGACAAAATGTTCATTTGCTTCCTAATACATGCACACACTAACAGGAGCCGTGATGAAGAGATGATCAGAGTTATTCACTTCACCTGATCGCTGTACATGACTGTAAATGTGTGCTCATTTGTGTGGCAGAAGCTTTAAACCTGCACACAAGACTAAAGAGCAGAAAGATGGTTTAACTTCCTGTGTGTCAGTGTCAGCAGGACTGTATTTCATCACACGAGTTTAGCAAGGAGGAAAAGGGAAGAGGCAAAGCTGTTTGATTTATAAAAATCTCTTTCAGAGCACAAGATAAAAACAGACGCGACAGAAGAATTGACAGTGTTTCTGACTGCTAAACACAATACAAGAGGATTTACGGCAACAAGTTCACAGTTTTATCATTTGGGATTATGAAGACCTTCCTCTTCTTCACTATCTGCCTGATTAAAGGTCAGACTTTCTTTTAATTTCACAGCCTGTAACTATTTACTCAACTGATTAAATCAAAAGCATTGTGATATTATGTATTATGCCTGTCTTTATTTGTGAATATGTAATTTTTTGTTAGTATGAGATCTTACGGCATTTAAAAGAGGAAGTGGATTTTGATTGACAGGTCACATGGGTGATGCTGCTGACGGCGTGCCTAGCATTGCAGGAGGAAGTGTCATCATCAACTGTGTATATAAACCTGAAAATGAGAAAACTAGAGAAAGTGCAAAAAGCTTTTGCAAAGTGTCTGGCAGTGAATGTACAACCATGACAGAAGTAAAGAATGATTTATGGATCCCAGAAGAGAGATTCTCTATGACTGATGATACATCTGTGGGCTTAATTAGTGTGTTCATTAGAAACCTGACCGTAAACGACAGAGGAACGTACAGATGTAAAGCCGGCAGTGCAACGATTCAGGAGATGAATTTTAATGTGGAACAAGGTAAGAATGAATATTTATTTAAAATATTACTAATTTCCTCTGTCACACCTTTAGATTTAACATTTATGTTTGGCAACAGGATTTGTTACACATTTTAAATTAAAATTCTCTTGTTTCCAGAGCCGTGTTGTGGGAGATCAGAGGATCAGACTGCTTATATATTAACTACAGCTGTCATCCGCTGCAAATATCCAGAGAAATATAAAGAACATCCCAGGCTATTGTACAAAGTTCAGAATGGATCATTAGAGTCTATTATTACAGCATATGGAGATTCAGTCAGCAGTGGGAGGTTTTCTCTGAATGTAAACGAACAGGAACATGTCTTCACTGTGAATATTACAGATGTGAGTAGAAGTGATGCCGGGGTGTATTACTGTGGAGTTCACCCCAACAACCCTATCTACACTCCCCTTTTCACAGAGATTCAGCTTCATGTTTCAGGTGAGAAACAGTTAGCAACGAACTGCATACTAAATGTACATAATGTCAATTAATCAATGTCATTTTGATTCTTCACATATCGTCTGTATGTGGACAACAATGGGAAATCAAGAACAAACAGATGCTCCAGTCCAGTCTGGTGAGTCCTTTAACATTAATATATCCCTCAGCATGTCACATAATAATCCTGAAAATTGATTAATGACAATTTAGAACAGTAAAGTTGAAATGATTTGCTGGTAAAGTGATAATGCTGGTTGACCAGGTGCAACATCCTGAAGGGAAAAGCATTCTGTAAATCATCTACATGGCTCTTCGAAATACTTGAGTCTGATCAGTGGTGGCTCGTTGTCATTTTAATAATGGTATCAATAATTTAGTAAGAAAGTGATTAAAATTAATGTTAATTTTATTGGATTTTTCAATATTCACTTTCTTTTTTTTACTGTATTTTAGACAGTGTTTCCTCTTGTGTTTTTCAGCTTCAGTTGTGATTATCATCATTGTGGAGGCTTTGGTTTTACTCCTGATAGCAGTTCCAGTGATTATAGTGACTGTACGAAATAAAAAGTCTAAAGGTAATATTTGACACTATATAAGTCATTTTCTCTTATGTTTCAGCATTTTGAGCATACAACAAAACACTGAAGATCACCTACTAATTGAGTTTGGGATGATGACATGTATGAGTATCTGAATGAAATTATAAAGAGTTGAAGCAGTAACCTGAGTAAGACTGTCATGTTGATGTATTTCACAGGTCTGCTGTCGTTTAATCCAGTGTTTTATGAACAGGTGAGTGATCAGAAACTGATTGTGATCATTAGTGGACCGTTTGTTTCATGAAGTTATTCAGAGTTTTATTTCTTGCTTGACTCTGTAATGATGTTGAAACAGGATTTTCAGTACTTTGGTATGAATCTCCAGTAGCTGGTGTGTGAATGATCATATCCATGTGTTTAGCCCTGTGAACCTGAAAAATAGATTGAGATCTTTGAAGAGTCTGTTAAATCAAGCGTAGCGCCAGTTCTGTCAGGTCATGTCAGTCAAGCTCGCATCAGCTGACTCTCAGGTGACCGACGTCTACCTATAGGAATACGACGCCTATCATGGCATCCATATATAAGCTCTTCAGTATTATCAGCAGCTATCGCATTTCCAAAATTACCCTCCTCCATCCCCAGCTCCTCCTCTCGTCAGTCAGGATTTGGCCTTCTGATTCCTGAATCAGACTAATTCTTGAATTTCATGTAGATGTTAAATTATTGACATTAATGATATCTGCATATGTTAGTTTTGTTCTGTTTACCCTAAGGGGGGTTATTGCTGCTCTTCCTGCTCTTTGCATGAATCCACAGGGAGTTCTTGCCCAGAACAGAATCATACCGCCAATCCAAACTCTATGCAATTATCAATCATATTTGACGATAGTTGTCCTGACAGAACTAACTAACTCTTGTTTCCTGTGACTGTAGATCAAAGACACTGGACTTCCCTGTAATCCAGAGGACAGAGACACAATAACAACTGTGGTTTACAGCTGTGTTGACTCAAGTGCTCTATCAACACCACAACACAAATGAGTTCATTTCAACTAATGTAATATGTATTCATAAACATTTTAAGAACCAAGAGAAATCATCTTTATTCTTCTCATAATTTCATTGTTTTACTGAAAATGAGTACTGTACTGTGTCATATTTGATCCTGATATGTTTAAAGCTGAACACCAGCAAACACGCATGTGCAACTGGAATTACCTACGAGATTCGCACAGCATCAGTAACTACACAGTTACTGCAGCCTTTAAATAAAGCAACATAACATCAGTGTTTCTCAGCTCATCACTGTGTAATCGGCCCAACGGCGGTTTTCCACAGGACGGGGAAGGTTTCTTGCGCTTTCGGTCTTTTCAGTGTGGCAAAGTAGTTTAATTCCAAATAGTCTTTTATCTGACTCCATGTTATTATGACCTTGAATTTAGTTTAGAATGTCAATTGATTATTGGTCATTTGTATAATAATTTAGCTTTACATTTGAATATTCTATTTAACTCTTTACTCTTATTGTACTCGTTCATTCGGTTCTCAGTGTCGCACAGGGTCCTCGCACTGGCCATTCATTAATATGCGGGCCCACGATCACAAACTCGTCAGTCTTGGTCACTAGACAGAGGTAATTGACTATACTAATAGAGTGCCGCTCTCATGCTTGCTTTCTCTAAAAGTATTTGTGTAGTCCCCTTAGATCTGTATACACTTGAATTAAAGTAACACTAACTCTAGTCAGAGGTCATAACCACTATTTACAGGGAAGTCGACCAATATTACTTCTCTTATAATAGCTTTGGTTTGGTTATGCCATGGTTTTACCATGTACACTTAGCTAGAGTAACGTTACAATAAACAGAGGTAAGGCTCACCCTATTTAGGTTGGTCGATCAACATTTGTTGCCCTAAACGGAATTCCCTTTTTAGCCTTTACAGTCTAAGTACACTTGAACTAGTGCCAAGCGTTAGTCTGAGCTCTAAAATCACAGTTAGTGTGCCCTATGCTCCACTCAACTGGACTTTAGTCCGTTACTAACCTGACGCAGATTTGCGGTAACAATGGATACATCGTAATCTACTGAAGTCAATAATTTCAGAGTAAGTCAGAATAAAATCAAATGTGACAATTTATTAGTCAGGTAAATGTATCATGCCAATTACATAATTCAAAGAAATCAATACAAAACATCAAATGCTCAGAAATAGAGTAAGATGCATACCTGACATGAAAAATACACATTGCTGAGTGTCCTGGATACTCAGCAATGTGGGCTTCATCTGAATACAGAGTCGCCCCGAGCCTTTTGCAAAATTTCCTTAAATACTCAGACCAACCCCCAATGTGGGGCATGAACTCACAATCAGAATTTGCATTGACTAGGGTCACAGACCTCGGGGGTTCGCACCTTGCTGTGGAACAGGAGGTAATTTGGATGAAAGACCCTGGGAAAGGGATGGTTGCAACCAAAGTATCCCTAAACTCTTAAAACCTTTAATACCTTTGGTTTACTTTCATGTAGATGAGACCATTGTACCAGTTGCACCGAGACATTTCAAACGATACCAAACATGACTGTTAATTCATTTGCATTGACAGAACATTATAATTTGTTATAACCTTTTTAAGTGAACTGAGTGATGGGAAGAATGTGTAAAGGGAAGGAAGTGGGGGAGAAGGAGCAAATGTGAAGGAAGGACAGGATGGAAAGAAGCATTCCCGCAACTTCACTCTGTGGGGTGTGGAGACAAATGGCTGTATGTGTTTGGGCTGTCCATATCTCAGGAGATCAAAGTATCTGAGGAACTGTTGATCTTACAACTGACTGAAACACAGGATCTACTCTTCAGCACAATGGTGACCCATTGATTTCTTCTATATCATTATGTGCAAAAACTCATAGGCCCAGTTTCAAAGACAGGGCTTAGACTAAGGCAGGATTAGGCCTTAGTACATTTAGGACATTTAAGTAACTTTTATAAATGTACCCTAGAAAAAAATATTACACAGTTTTAGGTTAAAACAAGTCATTATTTTACACATACTGTACATTATTGTTGTTCCTCTATGCCCCACCTTTACTGAAACGCGTCAATTTTTACAAAGCTCATTGTTCTGAAAAGCCCGGTGTGCTCTGATTGGCCAGCGATCCAGTGCATTGTGATTGGCCTGAATACCTCAAGTGGGTGATGAAAATGTCATGCCTCTTACCATATTTGGAACATCAGCTCCCAAAGCAATATTGACAGGTGATCATGTCTGTACTACCTTATCAATTCGAGCCCAGATCTGATCTGGAAAATGCAGATGTCCAAGCTGATCGATCTACTTGGATGGAATTGCCCCACTTTTTAGAATCAGCCTTTGAGGCCTTGTACTCTCCCAGTCCTCCGAAAAATGTGCAGCACACAGTCAAATATTTGGGTTGTGCTGTTCTAGAACAGTGTTGTAAATAAAGCTTAACCACTGTTTTCTAATTGTGTCCACTTTTGGAAGGCCAAATAAAGTAGTTTGGCTTTCGCATAAAAAAAAAAAACAGCATCTAAATTGACTAAATCAACATGCACATTGCCCAATTTCTATATCCTAATTATTGTTAATATGTAATTCATTTTTCCAGGAGCTCATTTCTTCTACCTTCAGTTAAACTGCTAACAGTGATTGTAAATTAATTGCCTAAATTATTACATTATTTGCTAACTACATTCTTTAAATTGTAATGTTGACATGCATTCTCTGTAAAGCTGCTTTGAAATGATATGTATCGTGAAAAGCGCTATACAAATAAATGAGAATTGAATTGAAAAAATTGTTTCCCAACCCTGTTCCTGGAGGCATACCAACACTGCACATTTTGCATGTCTCTCTAATCAAACACACCTGATTCAAGTCATCAGCTCATTAGTAGGAATTATCAACCTAAAGGCTGATCATCAGCATTATCACCTACTCATTAAAGGAAACATGCAAAATGTGCAGTGTTGGTGTGCCTCCAGGAACAGGGTTGGGAAACACTGCATTAGCAACATGCTAACACATTCAGAAACACAATCTGCAAACATCACAAAATATATTTAAAATTGGATCATGAACAGTCGTATCGATGCATCTTTTGATGCATCATCTTCTGTGCAAATCCTGTGTTTTACTGATCCTCTTGTGCAAAGCAGTCTGGTGTAAAATGACTTGCACATACTGGTATATGAATTTATTTGGAAACATTTCCTTCATAAATAAAGTTACACCACCGTGTCTATAGTGACTCAGATGCCAGGAGTTTATGGAGACTTATGTTTACTATTATAGCCGCTGACAGATCTGCATTTCACCCATCCAAGTGCACACACACACACAGCAGTGAGTATTGAACACACACCCAGCAGTGAACACAAACACCAGACATGTTTTTGCTGCAGAGCCCAGGGAGTGATTGGGGATTCAGTGTCTTGCTCAAGGGCACCTCAGTTGTGGATAATTTGAGTTTACAAGTCAGACTCTCTAACCATTAGGCCACATCTGCCTAAGAGCAGAATGCAGGAGGAAAAATGAACCACTTACAGATGTATTTTCATTATGAATTTTTGTTACTGCAACTGTTAATTTATATTTGTGTTATATACAGCTCTCTGTTTATCATTGATCAGGTGTTTTATATTCAAAGTGATCATCTTACAGCGACACTAACCTGCAGAATCACCTTTAACTAATCAGTGTTTGACTACTAATTATTTTTTTTATATTCTCGGTTTGTCTTATTCTGTTTGTGTTTGCTGCCCTCTGCTGTTTAAACATTAAACATGCAGTTTTGAACAATCTTCAGTTTTGACAGTTATTAGGTAACTAATTATGGGGGGGACTACAAAGACTGATTTCAAGCCTCATTCGGATGCAAGTGTCAGTGTTTTTCTGCTTTTCAGATTATATACACCAATCAGGCATAACATTATGAGCACCTTCCTAATATTGTGTTGGTCCCCCGTTTGCTGCCCTGACCCATCGAGGCATGGACTCCTCTAGACCCTGAAGGTGTGCTGTGGTGTCTGCACCATGATGTTAGCAGCAGATCCTTTAGGCCCTGTAAGTTGTTTGTTCAGCACATCCCACAGATGCTCGATTGGATTGAGATCTGGGGAATTTGGAGGCCAAGTCAATAGATTCACCTGGCCATCATGTGATGTAAAAGGAACTCTAATTCTGTGGCTATGCTCATTTGTGTGGCAGAAGCTTCAATCCTGCACACAAGATAAAAGAGCAGAAAGATGGTCATGGTCACTCACTTTGGTTTAACTTCCTGTGTGTCAGTGTCAGCAGGACTGTATTTCATCACACGAGTTTAGCAGGGAGGAAGGAAAGGGAAGAGGCAGAGCTGTTTGATTTATAAAAAACTCTTCAGAGCACAAGATAAAAACACACAATCAGACGCGACAGAAGAACTGACAGTGTTTCTGACTGCTGGACACAATACAAGAGGATTCACAGCAACAAGTTCACAGTTTTATCATTTGGGATTATGAAGACCTTCCTCTTCTTCACTATCTGCCTGATTAAAGGTCAGACTTTCTTTTAATTTCACAGCCTGTAGCTATTTACTCAACTGATTAAATCAAAAGCATTGTGATATTATGTGTTATGCCTGTCTTTATTTGTGAATATGTAATTTTTTGTTAGTATGAGATCTTACGGCACTTAAAAGAGGAAGTGGATTTTGATTGACAGGTCACATGGGTGATGCTGCTGGAGGCGTGCCTAGCATCGCAGGAGGAAGTGTCATCATCAACTGTATATATAAACCTGAAAATGAGAAAACTAGAGAAAGTGCAAAAAGCTTTTGCAAAGTGTCTGGCAGTGAATGTACAACCATGACAGAAGTAAAGAATGATTTATGGATCCCAGAAGAGAGATTCTCTATGACTGATGATACATCTGTGGGCTTAATTAGTGTGTTCATTAGAAACCTGACCGTAAACGACAGAGGAACGTACAGATGTAAAGCCGGCAGTGCATCGATTCAGGAGGTCATTTTTAACGTGGAACAAGGTATATTAACCACATTACTCATTTCCTCTGTCACACCTTTATATTTAACATTGTATGTTAATTCCTGAGACATAATTTTGAGGCAAAAGGATTTGTTACAGTTTTTTAATTAAAACTGTCTTGTTTTCAGAGCCGTGTTGTGGGAGATCAGAGGATCAGACTGCTTATATATTAACTACAGCTGTCATTCGCTGCAAATATCCAGAGAAATATAAAGATCATCCCAAGCTATTGTACAAAGTTCAGAATGGATCATTAGAGTCTATTATTACAGCATATGGAGATTCAGTCAGCAGTGGGAGGTTTTCTCTGAATGTAAACGAACAGGAACATGTCTTCACTGTGAATATTACAGATGTGAGTAGAAGTGATGCCGGGGTGTATTACTGTGGAGTTCACCCCAACAACCCTATCTACACTCCCCTTTTCACAGAGATTCAGCTTCATGTTTCAGGTGAGAAACAGTTAGCAACAAACTGCATATTAAATGTACATAATGTCAATTAATCAATGTCATTTTGATTCTTCACATATCGTCTGTATGTGGAAAACAATGGAAAATCAAAAACAAACAGATGCTCCAGTCATGTCTGGTGAGTCTTTTAACATTAATATATACTGCAGAATATCACAGAATATGAATTTCCTCTCAAGTCGTATTTACCACTGGAAAGCTTAGAGATAACTTTGATACCTAAGTTCCCGAGTAGGGAAGTTTGTTTAAAGTCCCCTGTGGTGAAAATCAAGTTTTGAATGTTGTTTATATGACTATGTGGTGTTTTTAATATATATTTAAGATATACCATGTGCAAATTCATAAGTCAACACCATTGCTGAGTATTTTCTCCTTAAAACTGCAGTGATCTAAAGACAGTCTCAAACCCGCAGTTTGAAATCGCTGGTGTGTGACGTCACAAACTACCTTGTAACCAATCACGTCAATGTTCCGGCAGGCTTTAGCATATCATTAACAGTGAACTAGCATGGGAGTCTCGAGAGAAGCCAGGTTATATATTTTTCTGTTGATATGAAAAATCGGTAGATTTTGCGGGTGTATGATGTATATTATGATGTTATGGTGATCTCTATGCCTTTCTCCACTGACGGTTGTTGAAGCGTTTCTTAGTGTCTGACGTTGTAAAGAGCAATACCATTGTGCAGCGTTTACCTCAGTAAGTTGACCGAGTGGATCTCTGAGCTGCCGTGAGCGAGTGGAGGCGGGGCTAATTATCATATTCATAGATCCGTGTATATTAAATGAGGCAATGGTGTAGAGTTACATTCAAGCTTTTTTAAGGCATGAAGAAATTTTTTCACAGGAAAAAACTTTAAATATGTCATTTTGGTGATCAAAGATGAGTTTTAAGTGATAAAATGATTGACTACAGGAGGACTTTAAACACGGGAGAGCGATTACTGCTGCTTCTTTATTAGTTTCTCCCACAAGTCAAGTCAAGTCAGGTCAAATTTATTTATATAGCGCTTTTACAATTGGTAATTGTTTCAAAGCAGCTTTACATATTAGAAGCACAGAAAAAAAGGGAAGTGGTTAAAAATAAGCTGTACAAACAAGCGTGGTAATATGTAACATATACAAGATGGTGCTACATTAAGCCAATGTCAGCTTACTTCCAGGGGTGGAAAAAACCCCCTAGGAGAAAAACCCAGCGTGCTAACACTGGGAAAAAAAGTCCTAGGAGGGAAAAAACCCCTTGGAAGATATATATAATATATGTAAATGGATATGTAGATCAAAATCTGAATTATACATTTTTATTATAGAGATTAAAAATAGATTATATATAAATATATGTAAGCGGATACGGGGATTAAAAATCTGAATTATAGATGCAGCCAGAACTGGGTCTGTAGGCCCATTGTCTCCTGGGCTACGTTGTAGGCAGGTCCAGACACAGGTTCTCCATCTGATCTGGATACGGCCTGGATCCAGCACCCGGCAAACCTCAGGATAAGCAGAGTGACAGATATTAGCGTAGATGCCATTCTTATTCTGATGTACAGGTATATCTAGCGTTATAGGAAATGTTCTCAGTTCCGGCCGACCTAATTATTGCAGCGTAACAATCCTTTAACGGATTTGAAAAATGTTAATGTATTGATAATGTGTTATGTGTATGCCAGGTTAAAGAGATGTGTTTTTAGTCTAGATTTAAACTGACAGAGTGTGTCTGCTTCCCGAACAATGCTAGGAAGATTGTTCCAGAGTTTAGGTGCTAAATAGGAAAAGGATCTGCCGCCTTCAGTTGATTTTGATATTCTGGGTATTATCAACTGGCCTAAATTCTGAGATCGCAATAAACGTGAAGGACTATAATGCATTAAGAGCTCACTTAGGTACTGGGGAGCTAAACCATTTAGAGCTTTATAAGTAAGTAGCAAGATTTTAAAATCTATACGATGTTTAATAGGGAGCCAATGTAATGTTGACAGAACTGGGCTAATATGGTCATACTTTCTGGTTCTAGTAAGAACTCTAGCTGCCGCATTTTGGACCAACTGTAGTTTGTTTAAAAGCCGAGCAGAACAACCACCCAGTAGAGCGTTACAATAATCTAGTCTTGAGGTCATGAATGCATGAACCAACTGTTCCGCATTTGTCATTGAGAGCATATGTCGTAATTTAGATATATTTTTTAGATGGCAGAAGGCGCTTTTACAGATACTAGAAACATGACTTTCAAATGAAAGATTGGTATCAAAGAGCACACCCAGGTTCCTAACTGAGGACGAAGATTTAATGGAGCACCCGTCAAGTGTTAGAGAGTATTCAAGGTTTTTTCGTGAGGAAATTTTTGGTCCAAAGATTAGGATATCAGTTTTTTCTGAATTTAATAATAAGAAATTTCTTGTCATCCAGTTTATAATGTCAGCTATGCATTCTGTTAGTTTTGTGAATTTGTAGGTTTCGTCAGGGCGCGAGGAAATATAGAGCTGGGTATCGTCAGCGTAGCAGTGAAAACTAACACCATGCTTCCTAATTATCTCTCCTAAGGGCAGCATGTACAGAGTGAAAAGCAACGGTCCTAATACTGAGCCTTGTGGTACCCCATATTTAACCTGTGATCGATACGACATCTCTTCATTAAATACTACAGACTGATAACGGTCAGATAAGTATGATTTGAACCATGCCAAAGCAATTCCACTAATGCCAATATAGTTTTCAAGTCTTTTTAGAAGAATGTTGTGATCGATAGTGTCAAAAGCAGCACTGAGATCTAATAACACTAATAGAGAAATACAGCCACGATCGGATGATAAGAGTAGATCGTTTGTAACTCTAACGAGAGCAGTCTCAGTACTATGGTATGGTCTAAATCCTGACTGGAAATCCTCAGAGATTCCATTTCTTTCTAAAAAGGAGCACAGTTGTGTTGAAACTGCCTTTTCTAGTATCTTTGACATAAAAGGTAGATTCGAGATTGGCCTGTAATTTACTAAATCTCTTGGATCTAGTTGAGGTTTTTTAATAAGAGGTTTAATAATAGCCTGCTTAAAGGTTTTTGGCACGTGTCCTAGTGTTAAAGATGAATTAATTATATCAAGAAGTGGACCTACGACCTCTGGAAGCATTTCTTTCAGTAGTTTAGTCGGCATTGGGTCTAACATACATGTCGTTGATTTTGATGATTTGATAAGTTTAGATAATTCTTCCTCTCCTATAGCGGCGAATGATTCTAGTTTTACCTCAGGGACACTACAGTGCACTGTCTGAAGCGAAACTGTAGATGGTTGCATGTTTTTAATTTTCTCTCTAATATTATCAATCTTGCAAGTAAAGAAGTTCATAAAGTCATTACTGCTGTGCTCTATGGAAACGTCAGCAGTTGAATCTCTGTTTCTAGTTAATTTAGCCATTGTGTCAAATAAATACCTAGGATTATGTTTGTTTTCTATTAAGAGATTTGAAAAATAAGTAGATCTAGCATTTCTTATAGCCGTTCTGTACTCAATCATTTTTTCTTTCCACGAAAGGCGAAAAACTTCTAGTTTTGTTTTCTTCCAACTACGTTCAGCTTTTCTAACAGCTCGTTTTAGAGCCCGAGTGTGCTCATTATACCACGGCGTTGGATTAGTTTCCTTAATCTTCTTTAGACGTAAAGGAGCGACTGCATCTAATGTGCTGGAAAAGAGAGAGCCAATAGTTTCTGTTGCAGCATCGAGTTCTTCTAAGTTGTCAGGTATACTAAGGCGATGAAACTGCTCGGGGAGATTATTTATAAAGCAATCATTAGTGGTAGACGTGATTGTTCTACAATATTTATGGCTGGGTGGTGGTTTTGTAGCCTTGGCTAATTGTATTATACACGAGACTAAATAATGATCTGATATATCATCGCTCTGCTGTAGAATTTCAACAGCATCAATATAAATTCCATGCGACAGTATTAGATCTAGGGTATGATTACGACAATGAGTGGGTCCTGACACGTGTTGTCTAACTCCAATAGAGTTTAAAATGTCTGCAAATGCCAATCCAAATGCGTCTTTATTATTATCTACATGGATATTAAAATCACCAACAACAAGGACTTTATCCGCAGCCAATACTAACTCTGCTAGAAACTCAGCAAATTCTTTGATAAAGTCAGTATGGTGCCCTGGTGGCCTGTATACAGTAGCCAGCACAAATGTCAACTTACATAATGTTACATAAAGCACCATCACTTCAAAGGAATTATATTTGAAATTCTTTTGAATGATTCTGAATATATTACTATAAATTACGGCAACACCTCCCCCTTTGCCTTTCTGTCAAGGATTGTGTCGATAATCATAACCTTGAGGACTAGATTCATTTAAAGTAATGTAATCGTCTGGTTTTAGCCAGGTTTCTGTCAAACACAGCAAGTCTAGTTTATTGTCTGTGATAATTTCATTTACAATAAGTGCTTTTGAAGAAATAGATCTAATATTCAGTAACCCAAGCTTTATCATTTGTTTATCTGATTTATCTGTGATTTTCATTTTTTGAACATCAATTAAATTTTTACCCTTAAAAGGTTTCAGAGGTTTTTTGTATTTACTAGTTCGAGGTACAGACACAGTCTCTATGTGATAATATCTAGGTGAAAGAGTTTCTATGTGCTGTGAATTATCTGATTTCTGTGACGTGAGGCGGCTAGCAGACAGTCGGTTTAGCCAGTTTGTCTGCGTCCTGATCTGGGCCCTGGTTTGTCATGTTTCAGCTCTAAGACTATTTGCCAAATTTCTAGAGAGAAGAGCAGCACCATCCCGGGAGGGATGAATACCATCTCTTTTCAACAGATCAGGTCTGCCCCAAAAGCTTTTCCAATTGTCTATGAAACCTATATTATTCTGCGCACACCACTTAGACAGCCAGCCATTGAGTGATGATAACCTGCTAACTATCTCATCACTCCGACGAACAGGAAGAACTTCTGCTGACATTGAATTTGCGAGTTCACACACCTCTTTAATGTTAATTTTAGTGATCTCCGACTGGCGAAGTCGAACATCATTTGTGCCGACGTGGATAATGATTTTAGAATATTTACGTTTAGCATTAGCCCAACACAACAGCCCAACACAACAGCTGCATCGCCTCTTCTTGTCGTTAAAGTTGTGCATATTTACATACATGAATAATCATTTGAAGCATATTTGTTGTTTTATACACTGTCAAAATAGCATGAATAACATCCCTATTCTTTCTGACAACAAAGCACTTGAACGCAACAAGCTCATAATCACTACTGGGAAATTCCCCATAGCATGTGAAGGCAGCATCAAATCTCTCATTTCACTGTTGTGTGTGTTTCAGGTCTCTACATCATCATTGCGGCGTGTTCGTGTTCGATTCTGTTATTAGCTGTTGGACTGAGTTTGTTATTGTTCAAGGGGAGATGTAAAAAGACAGAAGGTACAAACACAAACGCTCTGGTTTTATGAACTGAACCCAAACGTGATGCTGAAATCTTTTGACTTCTGTGCACTTTAATGGTTTCATCATGTTGTCCATCCACAGGTTCAGTTTCAGCGGATCAGAGGAACACGAGAGATGATGATGAGGTAAAACCGTGTGTTTCAGTCTCCATCTACTGTCTTTCTCTGTCAGCATGACCACTGCAGTACAGTAGTGCCAATACAATATAGAAACATGTTTGAGCACAAATGCAAGTCAGATTATAATTATATATCATGTTATTAAATATAATGAATATTTCCCTTTCAGGGAGTCACTTCTGCTTATTATGACGTGATTCAAGACTCTGCTCAGGAGTCCATTGGATTAAACACAGTTTACGCCACAGCACATTTACCCACAAGCCCCTCTGACAGTGATTTCTACACACTGACTGATAAGCCTCAAAACACCAAAACCTAAAGACACACCGTAATCTGTCCGTTCTCTCCTAATTCATTTGACTCATGCAGTTGGATATATGTTGTATAAACAAAGTTTTTGCAGGCTATTTTAACAGCCAACAGTTTGCTACTGTCATATCAACTATGTTGGCATAAAAATGTTTATATGAATAATGTCGTTCACTTTAACTTCACTTTAAGACCAAATTGTCCAAATGTGGGTTTAATGGCCTTTAAAGAGCACAGCAGTAAGATTATTTAAAGTTATGATTAATTTTGAAACCTAAAGTCATATAGTATCTTTTTCTCAATTTTCTAGCTTTTTTCTGACAATAACCACATTAAAAGAAAGTATGCAATTTGAATTAAAGTGTTAAAAGTCCAATTTTTACAGTACACAGTACTTTTGATTGATGCTTGATGTCTCTAGTTTGTCTCATTCTGACATGTTCTTGTTTATTAAACTGCCCTAAATCTCTTTGAAGATCAAAACTAGATTTATTTGTGTCTGTTAACCCTTTTGTAAAGAAAATATATTTTCCTATATATGAATGATCAATATATCAAATGATTTAATGGTATATTTGAAAATATAATGAATAATACATTGTTAATATGTTACAATATATTTACTCATATATCATAATGTATGCAATTTTATATTCAGTATACACTTCATAATATATAGATGCATGTGATATATTGCATTTATATTTACTCATGCAGTACAAACACACACATATATAGAGAAATATATAATGTAATATATTTCCTATATTTGATATGTATATTATGTTTCATATTTTCAAGCTACTTAACAAAAGAACACCTTCATGTACTTTAGTATTTAGTAAAGAGACTATCAGTGTGCTGAAGAGAACACAAACATAACCTGTTAAATAAAGTAATTATAGTCTTAATGGCGTTCAGCCATGTTCATGTTCAACCTAACCGCAGGCTGTACTCTTCAGCACAATGATAACCCCCAAAACTCACACACACTAGAAAACCTTTTAAATTACAAACATTAAACAGTGATCTCTCCCTATATAAATATTGAGCGAAACTCATGAAATAACATTTACTCTCCTTTAACAGTCAGAAGCAAAGCATGCTGGGAACTAGAAATCTGCTGTAACTCATTCTGTGAATGTGAGTGTATGTGTGTGTTCATATATCCACATTTATATGGAAACATGTATGTGTAATTATGTGCACAATAAAGGAAACAACTTTATGAATGTAAATCTATGTTTGTCTTCATTTATAAATATCTTATATGTATCAATAGCCATACATGGTCAATGTATGATATATCGCAATATATTTTGCAGAATATTGCCATGTATTTTTGTTCCATAAGGGAACTGGTAAATAAATGCATGTAATAAGTGTTAGACTGAATTTATTTAATAATGATCTCAATAGAGGGAGCTGCACCTGCTCACACTGTATCCATAGAGAGAGAGAGATTTTTCTATTGAACTGAATACTTTGGTCCAAAAATGAACAATTGAAAAGAAAATTCTTCACCCGGGGACAAGGACAAAATACTTAATAAATCAAAAAGATTAGCCAATGATGAACACTGTACAAAAAGATGAAAAACTGACTCTGCCTCAGAGCAAAAGGGACATCCCACCCCAACACTAGGATTGAGGTGTACCACATGTCTGTTTGTAGCTATTGTACAATCCTCCACTGGAGGTCACCTGTCTTCTTGTCAATTGGACATTTGTACAGGGTACGCCAGCAAGAGTCAGTTCCAAAAAACTGTGTCCATCTAGTTGTAGAACCTCCATTCAAAAATCGCATGTTGGAAACTTTAACACATATCAAGTAAAGAGATTTCTTTCCAGCAGATTCAAAACTTTCCAGAACTGGCGTCCTCAGAGACAACAAACAGCTTTCATCTTCCACCCAGTCTTCCACAGCTGCTCTTACAATGATTAAGGGAAAGATATAACCATGCCCCTCCACCCATTCATTTAGGACATCTTGGTTTTTCAAAAACTTTTCATGCTTTTCATCACACATTAATCCTGTGGGTGGCTGCAGTACACTCAGTTAATAGAAGCCACTAAATTATTAGCGACCAAAACTTGTCCCATGTAGGACAACTAGGGTAGCAACCATTTCCAGCGAGACAAACAGGTACTCTTTCCTCTAAACCCTCCCAATTTAACTTTTGAAACTCACTTGAGCCAAAATAAATACCTAAAATTTTCAATCCCTCTTTTTTCCATACAAGATCTCCTGGCAACCGTGGAAGATTTTCAAAAGAAAACTGTCCTGCCCAAAAAGCCGATGAAGCTTTTTCATACACATTAAGTGCATTAACCAGAGCCTTAATGTCTTCCTCATGATTAACAAAAACAGTCACATCATCAGCATAAGCACTTACAGTGATACTTGAACTCTGAGATAACCCAGGAACATTAAAACCAGACAAAGTTTTAAGTAAATTAATAAGAAGAGACTCAATAGCAATGCTATATAATTGCCCTGATAAAGGTCAACCTGGTCTAATGCCTCTTGAAACTGGGATTGGTCGGCTTAACCAACCTTCACAATACAAGCAGCACCTGTATACAGTAATTTGACCAAGTTTAAAGGTGCCCTAGACTGTTTTTTTACAAGATGTAATATAAGTCCTAGGTGTCCCCTGAATGTGTCTGTGAAGTTTCAGCTCAAAATACCCCATAGATTTTTTTAAATTAATTTTTTTAACTGCCTATTTTGGGGCATCATTAACTATGCACCGATTTTTTCAGCACGGCCCCTTTAAAAGATGCGCTTCCTCTGCCACACGAGCTGTCGACTATATTACAGCGCATTTACAAAGTTCACACAGCTAATATAACCCTCAAATGGATCTTTACAAGATGTTCGTCATGCATGCTGTATGCATACTTCGAATTATGTGAGTAAAGTATTTATTTAGATGGTTACGTTTGATTCTGTGTGAGTTTGAGGCTGTGCTCTGTGGCTAACGGCTAATGCTACACTGTTGGAGAGATTAATAAAGAATGAAGTTGTGTTTATGCATTATACAGACTACAAGTGTTTAAAAATGAAAATAGCGACGGCTCTTGTCTCCGTAAATACAGTAAGAAACTATGGTAACTTTAACCACATTTAACAGTACATTAGCAACATGCTAATGAAACATTTAGAAAGACAATTTACAAATATCACTAAAAATATCATGATATCATGGATCATGTGAGTTATTATTGCTCCATCTGCCATTTTTCGCTGTTGTTCTTGCTTGCTTACCTTGTCTGTGCACAGATCCAGCCGTTAATACTGCCTTTCCTTGTCTAATGCGTCGAATGGGCTGGCATTATGCAAATATTGGGGTCATACATATTAATGATCCCAATGTTATGTTGAGATCCGAGTGTTTTCCGGAAGTCTTTTAAAGAAATGAGATTTACATAAGAAGGAGGAAACAATGGGGTTTGAAACTCAATGTATGTCTTTTCCATGTACTGAACTCTTGTTATTCAACTATGCCGAGGTAAATTCAAATTCTGATTCTAGGGCACCTTTAAAAAAATTTCACCAATACCAAAAGCTTTTAAACCATTAAAAAAATAACTATTATCAACCCGATAAAAGGCTTTTTCTTGGTCTAAAGAAATGATACCAACTTTCATTTCAAAACCTTTACAAATGTCTAAAGTGTCCTGAATTAAAAACAAGTTATCCATGATCGTTCTCTCTGGAATACAATAAGTTTGATCTTTTTGTACACTTAAGTTTAGATATTTTTTAAGTCTGTTAGGAAGACACTTAGACAAAATTTTATAATCAGTGGTCAATAAGGCAACAGGTTTCCAGTTTTTTAAAAGAAATAAATCCCCCTTTTTTGTTAATAAAGATATAACAGTATGTTGACAGGATATAGGCAAAAATCTTTGCTGCATTCACAGAAAACCTCATAAATCTTCACCAAGAAAGCTCCAGAAACGCTTGTAAAATTTAGATGGCAGCCCGTCAATACCAGGAGATTGTCCAATACCAAGCTGACCAATTGCAGCAGTGAGTTCTTGAAAAGACAGCTCAGTGTCCAAGGCAGTCTTAGAGTCTGAGTCTATTTGAGGCAAGTCTTGAATCAGCTGTTCAGCACAATCAGTATCACAATGATAGGCAGTATACAAGCTGGAATAAGAAGTCACTGCATGAAGCCTCATCTCAGTGATATTGCTGGTTACCCTCCCATCAGGAAGGCGAAGACAAGCCGTTTGTTTCTGTTGTGCCACTTTGTGCTCTAAATTAAATAAATAAGCACTAGGTGCATCCATGTAATTAACAGAGACAAACCAAGACCTTACAAGGGCTCCCTTCATCCACTCATTCGAAAACAAACCCAATTCTCTTTTTTATTTTTGCAGGTTATTGAGCAAATTAGGATCATATCTATTTATTAGATCCAACTCCATATTTGATATATCCTTCTCAATTAACTGAATAGTTTCTCTTAATTTGTTAGTGGAATAAGCAGTGTTGCAGACAAAACAATTTAATATTAATCTTCCCTATTTCCCACCACTGTTTTAAATTTTCAAAAGTGTCTTTACACAATCTCCACTGCTGCCAAAAATTAATATCCTGAAGCAGTTTAGTGTTAAAATGCCAATTAGAAGACTCTTTTATATACTTGGACATACTTAGTTAGAGAAACCAGATGATTATCTGTGAACCCTACTGGAATGATTAAACAATCAATAATCCTACTACTAAAATGATTAGACACATAGATCCTATCCAGTCGAGCAGTACTAACGTCTAGGTTACTATTGTAACCCCCGTTCCCAGAAGGAGGGAACGGAGACGTTACGTCGATACTGACGTAATGGGGTCTCGCTAGGGAGCCCAATCACCTCCAAGGATACAAAACAAGCCAATGGGAATTGGCCTGTGAGATTTACATGCCGGGCCCCTCCCCCGGCATCCGGGTATAAATAGGGCCGGCATACTCATCTTCATTCATATTTTTGCTGAGGAGCCGAGATAGGTATCTGGCCGCTCAGCGGTGGCTCCAAGCTATGGCAGGGGAACGTAATGTCTCCGTTCCCTCCTTCTGGGAACGGGGGTTACAATAGTAACCTAGACGTTCCCATTCAGTCAGTCACGTTCGACGTTACGTCGATACTGACGTAGTGGGGTCCCGTGGAAAGCGCCATAGCAACTGAACCACGTTACGAGTGTTAGGGAGGCAGGTGCTGGCAGGCTGAGGCGTGCCAAATGCAAATGCGGCCCATACTCGCAACCCTCCAGTGCCCAGAGTAAGCCCAGGAATGTCTTCCATACCAGTGGGATGGAGAGGACAGGGTGTTACCGTGGAGAAGTCGAAGCTGCTGTTCCTACCCCACGGGGGAGAGTGCTTCGGAACTCAATCCCTCGTTTTCCAGCAACGACAAAAACGCCAGGAAAGTGTTCCCCGAGGAGGGGAAAGCTACGGAGACCACACCCTGCCCAAAGAGAGGTAACGTGTGGAAGACACATATGGACTGGTCTTAGAACAGTAAAGCATATGGAAGATCTCTGATTTAGGTCCTACCTTTCGGGAGGAACGACTAGCAACCAGAGACGGGGCAAAATGAAGCCGCCCAGGGAAAGACACGGGTTTACCGTCAGGGAAACCTTACCGTGGACAAACACATATGGGATTACCCGAGGGGAATCACAGCATATGGGCATCTAGCCCAGTACAAGGGCAGACCAACTGGGCATACACACGGGTACTGGACCTAGCGCCGGACGCCTCCGCCACGTCTGGCCGCCGCAAGATGCAGGAGGAACTCCACAGGGTTCGCCGTTACGGGGAACTGAACTGAGGAGCGGAAAAAGTGCTCGCATTCCCTCTCCCGAGGGAAATGACACAGCAAGCGAACACCCATGGCTAACTACGAGTAGAAAGCACACGGGTGGACACCGGTTCCACTCGGAGGTTATAATACCTCGCGAATGTGTTCGGTGTCGTCCAGCCTGCAGCTCTGCAAATGTCTGCAACAGAGGCGCCGTGCGCCAACGCCCAGGAAGAAGCAACACCCCGAGTGGAGTGAGCTCGCAACCCGAGGGGGCACGGCTCGCCTTGGGACTGGTACGCCAAGGCGACTGCATCCACTATCCAGTGGGCCAACCTCTGTTTGGAGACAGCCTTTCCCTTCTGCTGACCTCCAAAACAGACAAAGAGCTGCTCAGAGCTTCTGAAGCTCTGCGTGCGGTCCTCGTAAATGCGCAGAGCACGAACGGGACACAGCAACGCAAGGGCTGGGTCTGCCTCCTCCGGGGGCAGTGCTTGCAGGTTCACCACTTGGTCCCTGAAGGGAGTGGTGGGAACCTTGGGCACATATCCAGGCCGGGGTCTCAGGATAACCTAAGAGTAGTCCGGCCCGAATTCCAGGCACGAATCGCTGACCAAAAATTCTTGCAGGTCCCCAACCCTCTTGAAGGAGGCGAGCGCGGTCAGGAGCACTGTCTTGAGAGACAGATGTTTCAGCTCGACTGACTCTAGGGGCTCGAAGGGAGCTCCCCGTAAGCCCCTCAGGGCAACGGAGAGGTCCCAGGAGGGAATGAGGTGAGGCCTAGGCAGATTTAACCTCCTGGCGCCTCTAAGGAACCTGATGATCAGGTCGTGCTTTCCTAGTGGCTTGCCGTCGAGCACATCGTGATGTGCTGCGATGGCGGCCACATAGACCTTCAGGGTGGAAGGGGACAGCCTCCATTCCAAACCCTCTTGAAGGAAGGAAAGCACAACACCGAACGTGCATTTCCGGGGGTCCGCCCGGCGGGAGGAACACCACTCAACAAACAGACTCCACTTCATGGCATAGGCGCGCCTCGTAGAGGGGGCTCTGGCCGAAGTGATGGTGTCGACTACTGCGGACGGTAGGCCACTCAAGTCTGCCGCGTCCCGTCCAGGAACCACACGTGGAGGTTCCACAGATCGGGCCGCGGGTGCCATATGGTGCCCTGCCCCTGAGAGAGGAGGTCCTTCCTCAGGGGGATGCACCAGGGATGGGCTGTCGCGAGGAGCATGAGTTCCGGGAACCAGGTCCGGTTGGGCCAGTATGGCCGGCGGTCCCCTCAGTCAGCGAATAAAACAACTGGCAATGGGCGGATTCCAGAGAAGCGAACAGGTCCACCTGTGCTTCCCCGAACCGGCTCCATATCAGCTGGACCCCCTGGGGGTGGAGTCTCCATTCCCCCGGGAGCGTGAGCTGTCGTGAGAGCGCGTCGGCCGCATGATTGAGCTCGCCCGGGATGTAGTCGGCGCTGACTCCACAGAAGGAGATGGCGGGCGAGTTGCGGCATGCGACGGGAGCGTAGACCACCCTGGTGGTTGATGTACGCTACCGCCGATGTGTTGTCCGTCCGGACCAGTACATGCTTGCCCTGCAGCAGTGGTCGAAACCGGCGCAGCGCAAGGAGTACTGCCAGCAACTCGAGGCAGTTGATATGCCAATGGCGATGGGGTCCTGTCCAGGACCCTGACGCCGACTGGCCACTGTATATGGCACCCCAACCGGTGGCAGAGGCATCTGTTGTGACAACAACATGCCTGGACACTTGCACTAGGGGCACCCCGGCCCATAGAAAAGCAATGTCCAACCACGGGCTGAATGTGCGGCGACAACTTGGTGTGATGACCACACGGAGTGAGCCACGGTGCCATGCCCACCTCGGGACCCGGTCGTGAAGCCAGTGCTGAAGCGGTCTCATATGAAGCAATCCGAGCGGCGTGACCGCGGCTGCGGATGCCATATGCCCCAGGAGCCTCTGAAATTGTTTCAGTGGGACCGCTGTTTTCCGCAAGAACGAGGACGTGCTGTCATATTGACCGAGTCCAGCTCCACACTGAGAAAAGAGATGCTCTGCACGGGGCAGAGCTTGCTCTTCTCCCAGTTGACCCGAAGCCCCAACTGGCTGAGGTGCCTGAGCACCAGGTCCCTGTGTTCGCACAACTGCTCTCGCGACTGGGCCAAAATGAGCCAGTCGTCGAGGTAGTTGAGGATGCGAACGCCCACTTCCCTGAGCAGGGCAAGGGCCCCCTCTGCAAATTTGGTAAAGACGCGAGGAGACAGGGACAGCCCGAAGTATATGACCCTGTACTGATATGCCCGCCCCTCGAACGCAAACCGTAGGAACGGTCTGTGTCGAGGAAGGATCGAGACATGAAAGTACGCGTCCTTCAGGTCGATAGCTGCAAACCAATCCTGGGCGCGAACGCACGTGAGAATGCGTTTCACCGTGAGCATCTTGAACGGGAGCCTGTGAAGGGCCCGATTCAAGACACGCAGGTCCAGGATTGGTCGTAACCCCCGCCTTTCTTGGGTACTATGAAGTAAGGGCTGTAAAACCCAGACTCCATCTCGGCTGGAGGGACAGGCTCTATTGCGTCCTTCACCAAAAGAACCGCAATCTCCGCCCGCAGGACAGAGGCGTTGGGACCTGTCTCCGAGGTGAACAGAACGCCGCTGAACCTGGGGGGACGCCTGGCGAACTGAATCGCATAGCCGAGTCTGATTGTCCGAATGAGCCAACAGGATGGGTTGGGAAGGCGTAGCCACCCCCCAAGCTCCGTACGAGTGGAACCATTCAGACAACAGAAGTACCCACAGGGGGGGCAGCATGGAGCACTGTGGCCCAACTCGGGAGGCAGTGCATCCCGAAGTCGAGGCTGTGAGTGGGGTACAATCACATGGCTCCAAGTGGGCAGGGTGGCGTGGGAAGGCATTGCGTTCCCGGGGCGCCAAGACCCTGCCCATGGCGAAGGAAGGAATGGCTGAGAGAGAGGGAGCGAAAGCCCCAGCGCAGACCTTCTTATATGACCCAGAGGTTTTGGAAATTGCTCTTTTATTGAAAATGTGGCCAGCGGCGGAACAGAAAGAAAACACAACACAGGAGGGAGCGGTGCAGTCACCGTCTCCAAGGCAATCTCCAAAACCTCCGGGTCTCCCGCCTCAGGGCCGCTTCTTTGCCTTCTTCCTCTTGGAAGGCGGTTTGGCGGCCTGGGCGGGGGGCGTGGCCTTCCTGCGGGTGGCTTGAGGAGGATGGGAAGACTCCGACCTCACAGGAGCCGGAGCCGCAGGAGGACGCCCTCGGCGAGGAGCAGACGAAGGCACAGCCCGAGGCGGATTGGTGGCCTCATCACGCCTGGGCAAGATGTGCTTAATGGCCTCCGTCTGCTTTTGCACTGCCTAGAACTGCTGAGCGAAGTCCTCGACAGTGTCGCCGAAGAGGCCGGCCTGGGAGATGGGGGCGTCAAGAAAGCGCGCTTTGTCGACCTCCCTCATCTCAGCCAGGTCCAACCAAAGATGCCGTTCCTGGACCACCAGGGTGGACATCGTTTGACCCCGGGCGCGTGCCGTAACCTTCGTCACCCGGAGGGCGAGGTCGGTCGCGGCGCGCAGCTCTTGCAGCAACCATGGAAGGTCAATTACAGAGATCATTTTAACTTTTTTTTATTTTTCTCTGTTTTTCAATACTTTCTCACTATAGTAAGTGCTTCTTTAAACGGAACCGCTTCTTTTCACTCAAAAGATAAACCCTCACAGTCTTCTGAAGAAAAGTAACTGACTTTACATTATTTACATTATGTCATAGTTGGTGTAACGGCTAGGTCAGAGTGACTGGTCAAACGAGAGAAAGAGAGAAACTGAGAGTGAGTGTGTGTGTGTGTGTGTGTGTGTGTGTGAGAGAGAGAGAGAGCAGTTCTTCATGAAGTCTGTCCACCAGCAGCACACAGATAAAGCAGAATGATCCTCATCTGTGATCATAAACTTCTCATATTTAACCTGCTGCTCATCATGTCAGGTAAGAGTTTATTCTGTGTTTATTCTCAGCACTTGTTCTCAATCAGGTCCATGTTTGCTCTGAGCTGTTTCTCTCTCTTTGTGTTTTAGTGGTGGCATGTGAGATGAAGGAGATCTTGACTTTCACTGCTTATGAAGGAGGAAAAGTTGAAATGCAGTGTCCCTATGAGTCTGGATATGAAACACATAAGAAATTTCTCTGCAGAGGAAAATGTCCAATACACAATAAAGACATTCCTGTTGAATCTGGATCTGCTAAAGACGAGAGATTCTCTCTGACCGATAACACAACGAGCCACATCTTCACCGTCACCATCACTGATCTGAGAACAGAAGATCAAGGACAATACTGGTGTGCTGTGGAGAGAGGATTTATAACAACGGATCTCTACACAGAGATTCATCTGGAAATTAAACATGGTAAGTCAGAATATACTGTATGAGTGAATAGTTCATCAGTGCACACAGATATGGTGTAAAATACATAAGCATAACTAATATATCACTAATATACTGCAAAAGTAACATTACAGAAGTCTCTCTGTGTCTGTGAGAGAATGTATCGTGTGTTATAAAGATGTAAAGATGCGAGATAACAGAAACCACAGTATCCTCTGATGATGATGATGATGATGATGTTCACACCACACAAATACTGACCCGCATCACTTCCTGACACATGACACACTTTAACTTATGAAGAACAGGATACATTTACATTTTACAGCATTATCAGTTGACATCTTTCACTTCAAACGTCCAGGTTTTCCCGGAGGACAGTACTGATGTGTGAGATAAAGACACTTCAAAATACTTAAATGTGTTATTTCTTCTGTATGCATCTGAACATCACCTGCCATTATGAAAGAGATTTGAGGAACGATGTCAAAGAAGTGAGACAAAGTTTCTATCTGAAAAAACAGTAACGGTCGATTCTCTCTGAGGGATGAGGACTGTACTGAACAAATGTTGCTGGTCACACATACAGTACAGCGCTATATTTCCACCTCACCCCTGACATCAGAGAAGTGTTAATAACAGCTTTGACTCAGAAGAGTTCACAAGAAACTAAAGGCGTCACATGACTTTGTGCCACTATAACACTTCTTCTGAATGCATGCTCAAACAAGCAAACAATCCTACATAGTTTTTATTCTGCAATAACTGCATAAACAGACTGTCATTTAGGTTGTTTTCATCTATAGATTATGTAAGTGACATCATGCATTAAACCCAATGATCATCTGCTTCATTTCCATCAGAGAGGAACTCACCTGAACCAACCACAACAGCTTCAGATCACTCGACTGAACCAGCGGCTGTCACTTCATTATCACCACAATTACAACGAGGTACATATTCTGTTACTTAAACACATCTGATTGTCCAGATCTCCTCAAAAACAGGATATTTGGGGTTATCATTTTTTTTTTTTTTTTTAGGTTTTACAGCAGTCATCATTATGTTGCTGGTCATGGGGATACTGATGGTGTTTGGACTCTCATCGTTTATTTATTTCAGACTGAGTCAAAGGAAAGAAGGTGAAACTGTCTTTCTGTCAAAACACACATCATTTTACATGCTGAAGAATGAAGCGTTTTATTATCTGGATAATTTATTTTGTCACAATCTGGTGTCATGAAACAGGAGTGCGGTCGAGAGATGACGTTCATGTGTCGACTGAAAACCTGCTTACTGAAGAAGTGAGTTTCATCGTGTGTTTGAGTTTGATCTCAATCAGTTTGTAACCTCTTATTTGTGGACTGATAATCTTTATCATTGTCATTCCTCATCTCAAGTGTGTTTTACTGCGGTGACTCTTTCTTCTCTTATTTCAGGCCACTCATACCGTCTGTCATTATGAAGAGATCATTTGCACTAATAATCATGCTGGCTTCAGTTTGGGCCTTCCTGTGTTTGGTGAACATGACGCCTCTGACACTCTCACCTGTTCAGCGGTTGTGTTTCAAACCACAGAACATTCAGACAGGACTTCAGCACGACAGGAACTATATGCAACTCTTAGTCCATGACCATGTAAAACTGAGTGAAACTGTTTAGTTACATATCTGAATCTGATGAAAAATGTTTATTAAAACTTCTTTTGACTTGAGCGATGTGTTTTTGAAATGCTGTGTCAAGAAGAGAGACATGAGCGCTGATTAAAGACGTCCGTCGAGAGCGTGATGCAAAACCGATCCAATGAGATCCAGAATGGATTCGGAAACGGTAAAACTCAACTGTTTAACTCTAGGGGAGTTGTAAAATGAGCCTATTTTCAAAAAAAGTGGAGTGTTCCTTTAAGCCCGGGATACACTGCATGATTTTTGGCTGTCCCAGACAAAAGACTGCCATCGTGAAACAACCGTAGTGATTTCTGTGATCGTGGCTCTTAATCGGTGGTCCTATGTCGTACAGTGAGAGAGGTTCAAAGACGGCCGTTTTCCAGGTCTTGCGACCAAAGATAGCCTTAGATCATCTTCTGACAGTGTCAGAAATTCAGCATGATCATTGCACAGTGTGTTTGATGCTGCGACCCTCATCTACTGGCCAGCCAATGAAAATGTGACATGAAATCAACGCGACATGGCGCTAAATCTTAAAACTGCTTACCTCAAGCTCTTTTCCCTTCTTCTTTCGCCACACAAAAACTTCAACTGCCAAAGTGTGATTCAACATAGTGTTTTGTTTACTACTAGCACATGCTGATGACATTTTATTCTTCTATAGAAACTTGTATAGTAGCCTTATAGTAGACTCTTCTGTAGTTACACAGTGTACTGAGACCGACGGAAAATGAAAAGTTGCAATTTTCTGGGCCGATATGGCTAATAACTATACTCTTCATTCCAGCGTAATAATCAAGGTACCATGAGTGCAGCAGACGCAATGATATCATGCAGCGTCTCTCACAAATGTCTTCATGGTAAACTATTAAGTTGAATTAAACATTCAAAAAATCAAAATTGTCAATCGGTCATAGGACTGCACATGCGCATTAGTTTGATCCCATCCTGAAAAATACAGTTTTTTGTCATGATTCGAGTGTTTAAGAACAAAATTAATGAGACAGTTGTTGTCAGATTTCATTGGTGATTTCAAATATGAAATTTAATCGAAAGCTTGGAAAACAGCTTTGGAGAATTAGATGTTTCCCCATTCAAAGAGACAGGAGCTGCACTTGATGCCTGAGAGGCGTTTCAAAGATGGATGCTGGAGTGAAATGTTGTGCATGTTGTCTCTTATGATGATCAGTGTTGATTAAATATATTTTCAGTCAATTTATTTGTGTCTGCTAAAGGAAAATAAAAATAAAAGGAAGATTTAATTTATTCAACGAAGATGTTCAATAGAGGGAGCTCCTGCTGCACACACTGTATTCATAGAGAGGAGGAGCAACTGAGAGAGAGAGAAACTGAGAGTGTGTGTGAGAGAGAGAGAGAGCAGTTCTTCATGAAGTCTGTCCACCAGCAGCACACAGATAAAGCAGAATGATCCTCATCTGTGATCATAAACTTCTCACATTTAACCTGCTGCTCATCATGTCAGGTAAGAGTTTATTCTGTCTTTATTCTCAGCACCGGTTCTCAATCAGGTCCATGTTTGCTCTGAGCTGTTTCTCTCTCTTTGTGTTTTAGTGGTGGCATGTGAGATGAAGGAGATCTTGACTTTCACTGCTTATGAAGGAGGAAAAGTTGAAATACAGTGTCCCTATGAGTCTAGATATGAAACACATAAGAAATATCTCTGCAGAGGAAAATGTCCAATACACAATAAAGACATTCCTGTTGAATCTGGATCTGCTAAAGACGAGAGATTCTCTCTGACCGATAACACAACGAGCCACATCTTCACCGTCACCATCACTGATCTGAGAACAGAAGATCAAGGACAATACTGGTGTGCTGTGGAGAGAGGATTTATAACAACGGATCTCTACACAGAGATTCATCTGGAGATTAAACATGGTAAGTCAGAATATACTGTATGAGTGAAATAGTTCATCAGTGCACACAGATATGGTGTAAAATACATAAGCATAACTAATATATCACTAATATACTGCAAAAGTAACATTACAGAAGTCTCTTTGTGTCTGTGAGAGAATGTATTGTGTGTTATAAAGATGTAAAGAGGTGAGATAACAGAAACCACAGTATCCTCTGCAGATGATGATGATGATGTTCACACCACACAAATACTGACCCACATCACTTCCTGACACATCACATGACATACAGTTTCATTTATGGAAGAATAGTTCATAAAAAAACCCAGAAAATATAACTGCACAACTCAAATTATTAGACTTTTTCAAGTGTTTCATCCAGCCGTTCTAAAAAAAAAAAAAAAAAGCCAAATAATTTGAGATGCTATCAGCCATTTTACATGCTTACTGATCATCTGATTACTTTATAGCACTGGTGAAGATGCTGAACACACATCGCTGTTCACACATACGTCACTGTATTTTCACCTCACCCTTGACACTAACAGCTGCATCAGGGGAAGTACAAAGATCACATGATCTTGTGCCACTATTAGACTGTAAAAATGAAACTATTTTTATTCTGAAATGCATGTTCAATATATAAAATGTCTTGCCTGAAACAATATTAGTTTTTTTTAACCTCATCATATCTGAAATAGACTGCAGACTGTCATTCATTAAACCAGATGATTATTTGTGCTTCAGTCACATCAGAGTCACCTAAACCAACCACAACAGCTTCAGATCACAACAGGAAACCAGCAGATACTGCATCTAACAGACCCGTCACATCTGTATTTCCTTCATCATCATCATCATCTTCATCATCATCATCATCATCATCATCTTCATCATCATCATCATCATCTTCAGTGATATTGATGCTCTCATCGTCTAATAATGCAGCGTCATCAAAACCAGAACCAGGTATGAAGAGTTCAGTTGCTTACAGTTTTTAAATGCCTGTCCAGGGACTTTTTTCTCAAGTTTCATTAGAAATAGGACATTTAGAGTCATGATCACATGGTTTTGTTGTCTGTATTTCAAGGTTTTGCCATGATGGTCATGTTGATGGTCGTAGGGATCCTGACAGGGTTTGGATTCTCACTGTTCATGTACTTCAGATGGAGACGAAAGAAAGAAGGTGACCGTCTTTCTCATGAATCATTTTATTACCTCTCATTTTCATAGTCAAACTGAACTTCAGTGTCACAAAGCTGTCAAAATAAAGACCTTTAATACATTTTGACACAAAACAAAATCTGGTGTCACAAAACAGGAAATCAGCCCAGAGATGTTGTTCAAGGCCCGACTGAGCATCTGCCCAACAGAGATAATGAACCGAACAGAGACGTGAGTTTGAGTTTGATCTTTTATTACTGGATTATAATAATCTTCTCCACTCTAATTCATTTGTTTTTACTCTCTTCTGTCAGGTCTCTGATTATGAAGACATCAGTGACACTCTTGATCATCCTGTCTACAGTTCAGCTCTTCCTGTATTTGATGAACACGACGCCTCTGTTTATGCTTTAGCACAATTACCCAGCAGCCCCTCTGACAATCTCACCTACTCATCCATCATATTTTCAGCTACACATCACTCAGACAGGACTTCTGACGGGCAGGAAACATGTGACTACACCACCGTTAGACCATAAAGACTAAAGGTTGATTAAACCTGATTCACACCTAAAGTTATGTCTAGAAGACATCTTGGCACAAAGACGTCCACTGAGGAGCCAGAATGAAAGTTTCTGCACGTCTGATATAGACGTCAAAAAAAGATGTCTTTAAAAACTTTCATTCCAGCTCCTCAGTGGACGTCTTTTCAAAATATGTCAGTAGTAATGAAAAGATTTATCTTGAATGTTGTCATGGAAACTACCATGAATAAATCTTATTAAACAATTTAATAATGTTAAAAATGAATCTATACCTGTATGACATTACGCTGTATCCACATTGAACCAGTGGTTTGGGAAATGGATGAATGATTCAACTGTGGGCGCCATCTTCTGGCGAGATGCAGGAATTCATTCAGCACGACCCTCACAGTGCATTATGGGTATTCTCTAGCCGTTGAGCATATATTGGTTGTCCACTCGTTATTGTGGTGCATTGTGGGATTGAATGTGTGCACTCAATAATATCCAAGCAGGTACATCTGTACCAGCTCTTACCAGCATCCAGTTTGTGCTTGTCTAAATTAATTGCTAACATTTACAAAACGAGCCTGCAATAACAGAAATAAGCCTTTTTAATGCAAATAAATTAAATTAAATTAAAATGTTTAATGAAATTAGAAAATATTTAAGAGAGTTTTGTTTCATTTAGTTTTATACATTTGTTCTCATATCTATTTATTTTGCTCTAATAATCTCAAGTTTTACTGGATTCTTTACTTCTTTTATAGTGTGGGTCTAAGTGTACTTTTTAATGCCCTTCCCTCACTAACCTCCCTCCGTCTCATTCACTCAGATGTACGTCATCACTTATGTTGCATGAGTGCCCAGTACTGGCGGATCCATTGAAATGTGTTTACATTGAACGCCCTAAACCCTTGATCACTTGAACACACAATGAAGCTGATTTATTATTTACAGTTTTTTGACACTTGACTATATGGGGGTAAAGTGGGGTGGAGTAGATTCACTCAAGGGAAAGTGCTTAGGGAAGTATGTGAGCGTATGTCTAAAAGTGGAGTTAAACACAGTCCGGTTCCAGTGAAGGACTGTGACTTGATATAAAACCTTCAGATGACACAAAGTCTCTGTAAGTTACCGAAATCACACTTGAAACACACGGAGCTCATTCACAAAGCACAGTCGTGGGTCCTGAAAATAAAAAATAACAGAACTTTTTGAGTGTTCCCATATAAAGGATTAACAGCTGTATTCTGCTGCTGTGTGAATGTACTCTATTATATTTGGAAAGATACATTAGATACATTAGTGCTTGACCCCGGTTGTTACTTGAGGTAGTAAATTGTTGTTCACACAAATCTCTTTTGCACAGTCTTTCAGTCTTCTAATTTCATTCTTCAATGAAGGAAAATGACTGTTTTAGACAAGACTTACTATACCCCACTGTGAGCATGTTTACAGGAGTTTATTGTATGTAGTAAGTGCAGGTACATGTGTCATGATCACCAGTTGGAGTGCCCTACTTAGCCTCCCGAGGGCACTCCACCCCGGACCATTATCTCACCACTCGGACTTCAATTCCCATAACCCACTTCCCGGACTCATTATCACTTATTGCACCCAGCTGTCTTGTATTATGTTATTAGTGTTCTGTCTATTTATACCTAGTTTGTTTCTGCTTTTGTTATGGAAGTTTCGTTTATGGTCACTGGAATCACTGTTTGTTTTTCTTTGTTTTTCTTTGTTTTGCATGGACTGATCTGTGGATTTTGACCCTTGCCTGTTCTGATTACGTTTCTGGATTACCCGATTAAAGCTGCGTTTGGATCTAACCTTCTTGTCTCTGTTAAACTGTTTTGCTGTTCTTTCACATACAGTATACAGAAACATGTTGTCACGGAATGCACAGTTACTGCTTCTTTTGTCATTCTTTGTGTGTGTGTGTGTGTGTGTGTGTGTGTGTGTGTGTGTGTTTTCACCACATTTAGACATAACTGCAAAAAGAATGTTTTGTTCCTCTCATTATGGGCAGTAATGTCATTATTGGATCAGACTGACACCAAGTGGCCACATATGCAGGTTAAACAGTATAATGCTTTTGAATGATGTTTGTTATCTCTTAGTTATCAGTGTCGATGAAATATATATTCAATTGTGTTTCTGTGTACTTATTAAAAGTCCTAAATCTCTTCTGTGGTCAAGAGTGAATATATTAGTGTCTGCTTAATGAATACATGTAAATGAATTTACTAAATTTAATAAAGATATCAATAGAGGGAGCTCCAGGTGCAGACACTGTATTTCATAGAGAGGAGGAGCAAATTACAGAAACTGAGAGAGTGTGTGTGTGTGTGTGTGAGAGTGAGTGAGAGAGAGAGAGAGAGAGAGAGAGAGAGCAGCTCTTCATGAAGTCTGTCCACCAGCAGCACACAGATAAAGCAGAATGATCCTCATCTGTGATCATAAACTTCTCATATTTAACCTGCTGCTCATCATGTCAGGTAAGAGTTTATTCTGTGTTTATTCTCAGCACCTGTTCTCAATCAGGTCCATGTTTGCTCTGAGCTGTTTCTCTCTCTTTGTGTTTTAGTGGTGGCATGTGAGATGAAGATCTTGACTTTCACTGCTTATGAAGGAGGAAAAGTTGAAATACGGTGTCCCTATGAGTCTGGATATGAAACACGTAATAAATATCTCTGCAGAGGAGAATGTAAATTAAGCGTACTGAAAAGTAAAGACATTCCTGTTGAATCTGGATCTGCAGCTAAAGACAGGAGATTCTCTCTGACCGATAACACAACAGCCCTCAGCTTCACCGTCACCATCACTGATCTGAGAACAGAAGATCAAGGACAATACTGGTGTGCTGTGAAGACAGGATTTCTAAAAAAGGATCTCTACACAGAGATTCATCTGGAAATTAAACATGGTAAGTCAGAATATACTGTATGAGTGAAATATTTCATCAGTGCACACAGATATGGTGTAAAATACATAAGCATAACTAATATATCACTAATATACTGCAAAAGTAACATTACAGAAGTCTCTTTGTGTCTGAGAGAGAATGTATTGTGTGTTATAAAGATGTAAAGAGGCGAGATAACAGAAACCACAGTATCCTCTGCAGATGATGATGATGATGATGATGTTCACACCACACAAATACTGACCCACATCACTTCCTGTCACATCACATGACATACAGTTTCAATAATGGTCAAAAAGAAAGTATAATTGAGCAACTCAAATTCTTAGATTTTTTTCTTTTTAAAGTTTTGTACAATAGCCTTTTTCAAGGCATATTGTTGTTTCTAAGTATTTAAGTTGTGCAGTTAAAAATTCTCTTTTTTTATATATTTCTCTTTCATAACTTGTACCTCAAAATTTAGATGTGCGTTTATATTTTTTAAATCAGTTCATTTAACAGCTTGTCAGAGAGTTGCATTATCTGTTGACATTTAATGATACAAAAGTCTTTCTGTAGTCAAAGATGTTTTCATTTCAAATTCATTCCTTTATCAGTGTTTGTAAGCGGAGCAGCCAGTGACAGACAGTGTGAATGAATGTAAAGCAGAAACTGATCTGATAAGACAGCCAGTACTGTTACTATAACAGATCTGAGACTCAAGGATGGACGTCAGTACTGCTGTCCAATAAATAGATTTCGATACACTTAAATCTCTCATTTCTGCTCTGATTTAGTGTCTGTCATGTCTGCTGTGACTGGAGAGCATCTGAAAATCACCTGCGATTATGAAAGTGATTTGAAGGACAATGTCAAATTCATCTGCAAAGGAAGAGACCCGTCCTTCTGTAAGACATCAGCTATCAAAGTTTCATCAGAGAAAAAACATAACGGTCGATTCTCTCTGAGAGATGAAGAATCTGCAGGAGTTTTTACTGTGAAAATCACTGATCTGACACAAGAGGATTCTGGGATATACTGGTGTGGAGCTGCAGAGAGAGGAAAAGAGCACAAGAACAAGTGGATTAGAGCTATAGATCTGAACATTCATGACGGTAAGATATTATCAGTATTATTCCTCTGTGAACAGAACTAGTGAAGATACTGAACACACATCGCTGGTCACACACACACACACCCCTGTGTTTTCACCACACCTGACATTAGTGAAGCGTTACTAACACTGTGTCAGGGGAAGTACAAAGATCACATGATCTTCTGCCACTATTAGACTGCAAAAATGAAACTCTGTATATTTATTCTGAAATGCATGTTCAATATATAAAAAGTCTGTTGCCTAAACAATATTAATTCATTTTTTATTCTCATTCTGCAGACCATCATGCATTAAACCACGTCACATCAGAGTCACCTAAACCAACCACAACAGCTTCAGATCACAGCAGTAAACCAGCAGATACTGCATCTAACAGACCCGTCACATCTGTATTTCCTTCATCATCATCATCAACAACATCATCTTCATCATCATCATCAAAAACATCATCATCTTCATCATCATCATCTTCAGCGATATTGATGCTCTCATCATCTAATAATGCAGTGTCATCAAAACCAGAACCAGGTATGAAGAATTTAGTTGTTTAAAGTTTGTGACTTAGTAAATGCCTGTCCAGAGACTTTCTTCTCAAGTTTCATTAGGACATTTAGAGTCATAATCACATGGTTTTGTTGTCTGTTTTTCAAGGTTTTGCCATGATGGTCATGTTGATGGTCGTAGGGATCCTGACAGGGTTTGGATTCTCACTGTTCATGTACTTCAGATGGAGACAAAAGAAAGAAGGTGACCGTCTTTCACATGAATCATTTTATTACCTCTTATTTTCATAGTCAAACTGAACTTCAGTGTCACAAAGCTGTCAAAATAAAGGCCTTTAATACATTTTGCCACAAAACAATAAATCTGATGTCACAAAACAGGAAATCAGCCCCGAGATGTCGTTCAAGGCCCGACTGAGCATCTGCCCAACAGAGATAATGAACCAATCAGAGACGTGAGTTCATCATGTGTTTGAGTTTGATCTTTTATTAGTGGATTATAATCATCTTCTCCACTCTAAACCATTTGTTTTTACTCTCTTCTGTCAGGTCTCTGATTATGAAGACATCAGTGACACTCTTGATCATCCTGTCTACAGTTCAGTTCTTCCTGTATTTGATGAACACGACGCCTCTGTTTATGCTTTAGCACAATTACCCAGCAGCCCCTCTGACAATCTCACCTACTCATCCATCATATTTTCAGCTGCGCATCACTCAGACAGGACTTCTGACGGGCAGGAAACATGTGACTACACCACCGTTACACCATAAAGACTAAAGGTTGATTAAACCTGAATCACACCAAACTCAGAATGCAACTCCTCGATCTCACTTGCTTTGTGGTTTTTAAATCTGTGGACTTACTTTTATTTGGAATAAATCATTATTTGAGACACAAGATTGTTTCACATATGTTTGGTTACATTAATGACTGACCTTTATTTATATCCATAAGTTAATTAGTATTATAGAACAATAAACCAAGCAAAGTACATAGTGAGAAAGGAAATGTTGTGGTGAATTAATTTAATAAAAGTAAAAATAAAAATCAGAATGAAAAGCTGAGCAACAAAGTAGTGAATTCAGGTTAATTGGGACATCTTAGAGAAGTTTTACAGATGAGCAAACAATCTAAAAAATACATCTTGCAGATGTAAATGCGGACATCAAATAGACGTATCAGTGATGTCCGTGTGCTATCAGGGTCGCCGCTTCGTCAGGCTTTAAAATGTTTAACGCACGAAATGATGCTCTGATTAGGACTCCTGACAGCACACATTCATCTCAGACACGTCTATTTGATGTGTATGTTTTCATCTGGAAGACACATTTTTTAAAATATGCAATACCTCTCTAAGACGTTCCCTGTCAGATGTTATATAGACATTTAAAAAAAATGTCTTTAAGATGTTTATGATTTAGTACATATGTAAAGCTACTTTTTAAAAGATGACTATCAGATGTTTGTACATAGCAGATGTTTTCCAGATGAAGCGCTCTATAAAAGACAACTTGAAGATGCATGTGTACATTTCACAAGTGACTGTAGCAAAGGAAATGATCCATTGGATTTTTCCATGACATATGCTTTTCTTCTGGGAGTCATTCCATGATCTGGAGACCTGATATGAGCAGGAAGTCTGGGAGTCATAGCTTTGTGGAGGGAAAGGTGGTATATTTAGTATTGTGGTAGAAATTCCCCTATGCAAATGACTTAATCTTCTAATCAACACCCAAGCTTTGCGTCTCCTAATCGATGCTTACAAAATTTATCCTGTAGCGCATCTCCTAGTCAATGCCCTCTATGAACACTAGATCTCTAGTATTCCACTAACCTGCTGTGCAGCATAAACTAGCCAAACTCCAGACACTGCTTTTCAATATGCTTTAATCACAGGATCTCGGACCAATTTCAGAGAATTTCTTCTGACAAAGAGAGTACAACAGTTTTTAGGAGCATGGCAAGGGTGACATGATTCATTACATATTTTTTCTCCAACTTTATTAGGTCTAGCTCTTTGTTACTAAGTAAAAGCAAATGTGGATGATCATGAGGTTATATATAACAAAACTAGACACCGTCTAGTTGTCTAGTTTTGTTTCCTCTTGATATTTTCAGGCACACTAATGTTACTAATGTAGGGGCATTTAGTATTCAAAGGCATATAAATGTTATTCCTGCAAGAAAAACAAATGTAAGTTATGTTAGAATTAAGAATTAAAATGTCCTTACAGTATTTATTAGTAGGTTAATTCAGTAGTTCCACAATATTAGCTCTACAGTCAAACCATCCAGTCCTGAAATCTGGAAAAACTGCTGCACGTCTAGCGTTTCGCTGCTCACCAAAACAATAGACCCCCTTCAGGTCAAAGTCGAAAACGCGATTCCTGGCGTTATAATTCTGTCCCGTCAGAGAGGCTCATGGGAGGAGACTGTCGAAAGTAAAAGTAGCGGAAGCATTTTGAGAGCTGCAGGACAGGTCAGGTCTTTGTTTATTATTTACCAAACATTTGTGTTTCTTTTATCAATAATGTGAAAGCCTCTGTGTCCATGAGTATCGTTTAATGCTTCTTGAAACCAAAGCATTTTCGTCTTTGATGCAAATAAAAAACTAATCTTTGCATCCACACAGCGTTATGACACCAGTTTAAAATGACTAAACGTAAAAAAAAAAATAGCTTCAATAAATTATACATATTTGTGATTAAATAATAAATGCATAGTTTGTCGTTCACCCAAGTCTCTTTTGCGCGCGTTTGGTCTGGTAATCTCTTCCGTGCATTTAACCGCACACCAAAAGTGATACTAACTATCAAAGTCTGAAAAATCGCTCAACTCTTAGAGAACAGCGAAGTCCACACCACAACTATAACGACAAGGCGTAGAAGATCGATATCGTTGAAATCAGCTTTAGAGGTATTTGTTTTCTAGTTGCATAACGACAAAAAAAAAAAAAAAAAAAAAAAAAACATCAATAGCCTACTTCAATGCTCGCGCTGCAGTTATGTTCAAAGCGCGCGCTGCAGAAATCGAAATCTACCCTTAAGAGGTCGATGTTAGTTATCATCATTAAAAGCTATGTTTCGTTCTTGATGTGAAACAAATAAAATCAATTTAGTAAAATGAATATTCAACAATATTATTGATTTGACTGTACTGACGCTGTGTGAACTGAACTGAACTTTTTTTTTTTGCAGAACTGCTTTATTGATTAAATAAACTAATTTACTAACTGATGATCTGTTGAATCAACACTGAACTGACTTCAGCTGAACAAAAGCCGAAATGCATCATTTTCCAGTTATCACTGTAAAACAACCTGCTTTAAAACAATCTGTAAAGCGCTATAAAAGGTGACCTGACTTCCCTTACGAAAAATAAGTATACTTTAAATTAATTTTATTAAGTAGCCTATACTTAAGTAATGTTCAAGTATATTTTTAAGTATACGTTATGTAGTAACGTATGTGTACTAATATCAATGTACTAGTAGTAAACTTGTAAGTGTAGGCTACTATTTCAATACTGTGTGGGACTGAAATAGCCCACTTAGTATATAAAAGTATATTTTTATGTGTACAATAAGTGTAACAGTAGTAAACTTTAAATATTTAGAACTAGTTCACAACTACGTTTCTCATCTGTACTGCATCTGTACTACAAGTGAAATTATAAGTATAGTAGTAGTTTACTATTTTAATATTAGTAGTACATTTTTTGGTTTATGAAAGTACATTTTGAAGTATACTCTCAGTAAACTACTAGTTTAGTAGTTCTATACTGCAAGTTTTCTCTTTAAGTGAACATAGCATCATACTTATAGTTTACTATTTATAGTCAAACCAGAATTTATTCAGACACCTTCACTATTTCACACATTATCACAGTTTATTCACTATAGTTTAAGAAATGGTAATAAAATATGACAAGAACTCAGAGTTAAGATCAGATAACACTTAATCAGATAACACTTAATCAAAACATGGCCAGGTCAAAGTGTCTTAATAATTTTTGGTCCCAAATTTTTATCAGTTTTACTGATAGTCCACTGTAGGAAAGAATTCTGGGGTATAATATGTCTCAGTTTACTTTATTTAGCTATCCTCACTTAAATGAATTATAGTGTTCTGCACCCACAAGTAAAAAAAAATATATATATATATAAAAAATTGTATCTAGTGTCTGAATAATTTTTGGTTTGACTGATTATATTTGCACTTTAACTATAATACTATGTTCCTATTTAGGTATATTTTTTATACTTGAAATATACCTTTTTCTTTCCATTTTAAAAACATTTTATTCTAGCTTCATGCATCCTTTTTTTTATCAAAACTTGAATGTGGGTATTAATTTTTTTCAAAGACTTGGTCGAGATGGGATTCAGAGCAATCATCAAAACACAGATGGAGTAGATTGAGTCCATCAACACCAAAGTTTCACAGTCCTATAGCTCGTCTAGTGTTGACATTTCATTCAGTAACGTTAGGTAGTTTTGATTTACGTGCTGTTTAATATTTGGTGATTGTGCTATTTTACATTTACGTGAACAATCTTCTATCACTTGTTTCTGCTTCTTCTTCACCTGTGTTTTGATCGGCGATTCTGTACTAGAAGAAGTATAAAAGCGTTTTTTGTTTGTTTTTTTATAAATCAATGTTTTCAAACAATGTTAGTTTATAAGACAGTATGTAAAACTATGTGGAAAAAAGTTTATTTAATAGGCTACTCAATCAAAAGAGTAAACTACAACTACAATCCAAGTATACTTACAATACTTAATTATACTTTTAAGTATACTTATCGATCAAAAGATTACAAGTATAGGCTAAATATACTAAATATACTTTTCTGTCAGTAAGTCAAGTATACTTAAGTGCAAATTTAAAGCTGCTGTCCCCAGTTTTTCCTCTTTGTCGCCATCTCTGTTTGAAACATGCAATTGCAGTCATATGCGGAACAGTTATCTGTACGTGCGTTGTGCCTCGGCACAGCTCGTCAGCACGGATGAATCTAATGCTTGCTGTCAGTCACCGCACCGGTGTGGATACTGTAGGCCTACTTCAGAATCACAGATTCAACTTCTTGAAAGTATGACCAATATAAGAATTTTCACTGGAAAATATCATCTGAACAATTAAGTAACATGTCTGCCACTTTTGTTCTGACCAACTGAGGAAAAAAGCATTAGGCCTACAATAAATCACGCTGCCAATGATGATTAAATCTAACGATCGCTTAGCTCTGATCACCGTGCAAATTATTATTACTGTTATATTGTTCTCAAATTGTTAATGTTAACAACATCCGCACTGCGTGACTGTGTATTTAGTGTGTATTAGTGTTACCTGTAGATTTCAATTTCTGTATCCACTCCACAGTCCAAAGTCTTTTGCTTTTTGGCTACGGGTGAATCTCCAGTTGTCACTGATGATTGTCATTTTGACCTTTCTGGATTACAATCCGCCATCAAAATGATAAGTTTAATTATTTCAGCTGCTGTGAGAAAAGGCTATAAATGATCCGCTACCAGCAGCATCCTGACATGATTTAACTGAGCCTCTCGACGGGACTCCTTTCTGTTTACGGACGTGACGTAATGACGCACAGAGGAACTGCTGCATGCTTGAATTTCCCGTGGAAATCCGCCAGTTCGCTCTTATTATACAACATTATTACAAGCTTACCGTCGTGAATCGAGACAAGATAATTAGATAGTTTTGAACACTGGCTGGTTATGTACTTGTTCAAAAGTTGATTTTGGATCATTTTTAACCAAAAAAAGTTGCGGACTGCAGCTTTAAGTATATTTCTGAGAAGTACATAAAAAGTACTTATAAATTCTTATTTTTAGTTTAAAATAAGTATACTAATAGCACACTTGAATGAACTTCTTTTTCTTAAGGGTTGACCTGACTGATTTTGGATTTATTTGTCTGCATGACTATGAACATGTTTGTATAGGCCTAATGAGTACACGGTTTGTAAAAAATAACATTAGCTAAACAGCTCTCATTCTTATACCTTTATATTTGTTGCTCAGTAATTCAGGTCTGGGTGTGTTTGTGATTGTTAAAAGTGGGTATTTCATGAGTTTATCAGATATACAAATATTAAATTAGTTTACGTCAAACCCTAACTGTCATATCTATTCTCTTCATCTTATCCAGGTAGACAAGATGGCGTCTGTTCCAGAGCAGCTTCTGGAAGCAGTGGATGAGCTGGACAATGACAAACCAAAGAGGCAAAAAAGTGCAATTACAGCTGATGAACTGGAGAAGGCCGATGCAGTAGATGGATTGATGCAGACAGTCAGCCCCTCTCACGCTGCAGTCAGTGTTGATCTGAAGGCTGAAACAGGTGCAACTGTAAATTCTCCTATACTCACTGGAAACATCATCCAAGGCTCAGTAATCTTGAGCTTCAACTCAACCACTGGTGCTGTCGGTAAGATCACAGCACTATCACACATTTAACATGTCTCACTATAAAATACATTGCAAGTTTGCAATAATGTGTTTTTTTTAATCACTTTAATAAATGATTTGTGCTTAATGTGTTTGCATTTTCTCTGGCTTTGTTCCTGATGCTTGCTGCCATCTTTAAAGAGTTGCAAAATAGAACCAAGGGACAGACCTCTGAAAAACAAGGTACAAAACCAATAGGCACATTTTTATTCTGGTTATAAATGCATTCGACTTGGATTTACAGTATATCAATTACTAACCCTCTACAAGTTACAATTCCTAGCAACTCAATTATTTTAGGCAGAAGTCATTTGCATTGACAGCAATTGTTCTGTTTTTTATTTGTTCTAGATGATAATGTCTTGCAAGAAATCCTAAAAAGGCACAAAGACAACATGAAGGCCAAAACAGGACGTGTTTTTGAAGGCAAAAAAGACAACAAAATACATCTCAACAAAGTGTACACTGAACTCTTCATCACTGAAGGGGACATTACAGATGTGTATGATGAACATGAGGTTCTGAAGATTGACCGAGCCGTGAAAACGCCCAAATTTGAGGACACGCCGATCAACTGCAATGAGATATTCTGTTTATTGAGGCAAAAGGAGGAGGGAAACATTGTGTTGACCAAAGGCATTGCTGGCATCGGAAAGACATTCTCCGTGCACAAGTTCATCTTGGACTGGGCTGAAGGAAAAGCCAATCTGGATGTTGACTGTGTGTTTCTGCTTGCATTCAGAGAGATTAACTTGATTAATGATGGTAAAGAGGTCAGTCTGCATGAGCTTCTGCTGGAATTTTATCCTGAATTGAATGACGTGGAAAACACCAAGTTTTATAAAAAATGTAACCTGGCATTTATCTTTGATGGGCTTGATGAGAGTTGCCTGGAGCTGAATTTTAACTGTAAGCCAGTGAAATGTGTGAATGAACGGTCATCTGCTGATGCTTTGTTTACAAGCCTCGTTAAAGGGAAACTGCTTCCATCAGCACTCGTCTGGGTGACATCACGACCAGCGGCGGCCAATCAGATCCCTCCTGAGTACGTAGGATTGTTCACGGAAGTACGCGGATTCACCGACCAGCAGAAAGAAGAGTACTTCAGAAAAAGGATCAAAGATGAGACTCAGGCTTCCAAAGTGATTTGCCACATTAGGACATCTCGTAGTCTTTACATCATGTGCCACATTCCCGTGTTCTGCTGGATCACGGCCACTGTTCTTCAGGATGTTCTCATCAAGAACAACGGGCAAGATATTCCCTCGACACTCACCGAAATGTACATCCATTTCCTGCTGATACAGATGAATATAAAAAACCAGAAGTACGAAGAGAAACTTGAAAGAGATCGCACAAAAGTCTTGGTCTCAAATAAAGAAATAATTTCCAAGTTGGCAATGCTGGCATTTGAACAGCTGAAGAAGGAAAACGTCATGTTCTGTGAGAAGGATCTAAAAGCATGTGGCATCAATGCAAGTGAAGAGTCCACAGGATTGTGCACTGAAATCTTCAAGAAAGACTCTGTCCTGCATGAGATGAAGGTTTATTACTTCATACATCTCAGTGTGCAGGAGTTTCTTGCTGCGTTGCACGTGTTCCTCTGCTATTTGAAGCAGGATATGGATGAGCTGGCGTTCTTCCTGGAGAATGTGCGTCCTAAGAAAGACCAAATGCTGTACATTTTGCTGAAAAAGGCGATTGATAAAGCCAAGATAAGTGAGCGAGGGCATTTCGACCTCTTCCTGCGTTTTTTGCTGGGCATTTCTCTTGAGTCCAATCAGAGACTCCTCATTGGCTTGCTGGACGAAGCACTGGACAGTAGAAAATGCATTGATAAAACTATCCAATACATCAAGCAATTGCAAAACAACGACAAATGCCCAGATAAATCCATCAACCACTTCTTCTGCATACTGGAACTGCAGGACAGAAGCCTGTACCAACAAATCATGAAATATCTGAGATCAGAAAGTGGCCAGCCAAAAACAGTGTCCAAGTCTAACTGCTCAGCTCTGGTCTATGTGCTTCTGATGTCAGAAGAGGTGCTGGAAGACTTCAACCCAAAGGCATTCAACAGCACATATCCCGGATGCAGGAGACTCGTGCCAGCCGTGAGATGCTGCAGAAAAGCCCTGTAAGTAGAATCAAATGACAAGTGTTATATTACATTCTGTTTTATTTTTCAACATATCATTTTAGGGCTAAAATCATGATTTTTTTGGTCAGTATTGAAATTATGATTGTTTAACAAGATTATTGGTGGGCAATATGATCAAAGTCTTATTTTACTATATGAGTAATTTGGTAACACTTTACAATAAGGTTCATTAGTTAACATTAGTTAACATGAACTAATAATGAACTGCACTTATACAGCATTTATTAATCTTTGTTAATGTTAATTTCAACATTTACTAATTTATTATTAAAATCTTGTCAACATTAGTTAATGCACTGTGAACTAACATGAACAAACAATGAACAGCTGTATTTTCATTAACTAACGTTAACGAAGATTAGTAAATACAGTAACAAATGTATTGCTCATGGTTAGTTCATTTTAGTTAATACATTAACTAATGTTTAACTAATGAACTTTATTGTAAAGTGTTACCAGTAATTTTAATTATCTGTAAAATTTCACAGTTATCGACACTTCAGCAAAAACTAATACTAGGTTAAGTAATGTAAGAAAACGGTCCTCAAAATGATTACATACAGTCAGCAATACAATGAGAACAAATAAACTAATTAGAAACAAAATGGACAAATAAATACAACAGAACAATAATACAAATTAAATAAACAATGTTTTAAAGGGTTAGTCATTAATTACTTAACCCCATGTCGTTCCAAACCCGTCAGACTTTTGTTCATCTTCGGACACACATGAAGATGTTTTTTGATGAAATCTGATAGATGTCTGTCCCTCCATTGACTGCCTTTGCAACTTGATTGACATTTCAAAATGTTCATAAAGAGATCAGAAAACTAATCCACATGAATCGAGCGGTTTAGTCTAAATATTCTGAAGAGACTCAATCACTTTTTATGATGAACAGATTTTATTTAGGCTTTTACATATAAACTTTGATCAGTAAACATGAACATATTTTCAACCAAACTTGAATGACGCATGAGAACAAACCTCTTGCAGAAGCTCAAACATGCTGTATAACACACAAGAATGGACCTCATTGGTTATGCAATAGGTTTGAGCATTCGAAAGAGGTTTGTACTTGTGTGTCATTCAAGTTATTTATTGAATTTTGAATTTTAATTTTATTGTGATTTGTATTTATTGAATGTAAAGGTAAACTCTTCATGATTAGTAAACATATTGCCATGTTTACAGGTTTTCAGACTGTGGACTGACAGAAACTTGCTGTGAAACTGTGGCTTCGGCTCTCCAGCTAGAAGACTGTCCTCTGAGAGAGCTGGACCTGAGTCACAACTACAGTATCGAGGCAGGAGTAAATGCGCTTTCTGCTGGACTGAAGAGCCCACACTGTCATCTGGAGACACTGAGGTCATTACAATTCCCATTGATGTGTAAACAATTACTGGCTAGCCTGAAATGTAATGCTGATATTGTACTTGTTCAGATTGGCACAGTGTCATTTTGGCCAGGACAGCTGTATGAAGCTTGTCTCTGCGATCCAGATGATCTCACGTCACCTAAAAGAGCTCGATCTCAGTGGCAGTGATCTGCAGAACTCTGGAATCCATCACCTCCTAGATGGGATGGAAAATACAGTGAGAAAACTTCAAGTTCTAAGGAATGTATTGGCCATATTTAGCATTACAGCAGTTTGAGCAATTTGATGAAATAAACAAACAAAGTCATTAAAGAATTGTTATTTTTGGGTGAAATATCCTTTTGACACTATCCATAACTTTCTGTAATAAAGTATATTAAGAGACAGATGTTTAACAGAAGATCATTTTGAAATGTTTTCTTCAGGTTGAGCTGGTGTAACCTCACTGAGAAGAGTTGTGAGCAGCTTTTGTTGATTCTCAGCTCAGCTGTACCCCTGAAAGAGCTGGACCTGAGTAACAATGACATTCAGGATTCAGGAGTGAGGCTGCTCTATAATGGACTGAAGAGTCCAAACTGTCAGCTGGAGATACTGAGGTAAAAGTGTTACTTTAGCTTATTTCTTTGAGAAATGCAGTGTTGCTTATTTGTTTTGTCCATATGTAGATTGTCTGGCTGTATGGTGACAGAGGAAGGCTGTGGTTATGTGTCTTCAGCTCTAAGTTCAAACCCTTCATACCTGAGAGAGCTGGATCTGAGCTACAATAACCCAGGACAATCAGGAGTCCAGCCTCTCAATGACAAACTGAGGGATCCAAACTACTCACTGCAGATACTCAAGTATGTTGTGCGTCATGATGTGATGTTCATTTTTTGCTATTTGCTGCTCAAGAAACATTTCTGATTATTATCAGTGTTGAAAACAGTTGTGCTGTTTCATATTTTTGTGGAAACTGTTATACATTTTATTTTTCAGGATTATTTGATGAATAGAAAGTGACTTTAAAACTGACTTTAAATTCTTAGACTAATGTTTTGATTCCAAACATCTAAACAGCTTATTTTTTTATAAAAATCATTTAAAGCCACAATATGTAAATTTTCACCGATAGAGGTCGATTATTCAAAACAAAGGCATAGCTTGACAAAGCCTTGATTTCACAGAATCATGGGATGTGCAGAATCAGGAAGCATGTCTAATGTGACATTTAATTCATGGTTTATTCATTCAGTTCATTCATTTCTTGTAAATCAAACTCATGACCTTTTATTATTTGCTTTCATTCTTGTAACCTTTTCTTAATTTTCTCTTCATCTTCATTGACTTCTGCAGAACTGATCCTATGGGTGAACACTTCATCAAACCAGGGATAAGAAAGTGTAAGTGAATCATTCTCCATCTGTCTGTGTTTCTCTCTGAGACACTAATGGAAGTGTTTTCTGTCTCACAGATGCCTGCAATCTCACACTGGATCCAAACACAGCTCACGTGGAGTTGTGTCTCTCCAACGGAGACAGAACAGCAACACGAGTGAGGCAGATTCAGCCGTATCCAGATCATCCAGAGAGATTTGAACCTGTCCAACAAGTGCTGTCTAGAGAGAGTCTGTCAGGCCGCTGTTACTGGGAGGCTGAATGGACGGGTCCGGAAGGGACAGTCGGAGTGACGTACAAGGACATCCTGAGGAAAAATGATGATCTTTGTTTAGTGGAGGCCACCAGTCAGCTTGGAAACAATGATGTGTCATGGAAAATTACCTGTGGATCTTTTCCATATGTTTCTCATGCTACAGAAGACATTAATATAAAGACTCCGACCTCTCGTTCATGTAATAGAGTAGGTGTTTATGTGGACACGACAGCTGGAGTTTTGTCCTTTTACAGTGTCTCTGACACACTCACACACCTGTACACCTTCCTTGCATCTTTTAAATATCCTCTCTATGCAGCATTCAAGGTGGAAAGAGACTCCACCTTGTCCTTTTGTCAGATGTTGTAGCCTGAATGCCTCTTCATCTTACCATGTGTGCACATTTATCACCAGAACATCAAATCGAATTTGATAAGATTTTATCAACATAATTGTTGAATGGCGGGACTTAGCTCACCTGTCAATCATCATCTATGATGCTGCAGAATGAAGCGAGAGACAAACTTGCCTGAGAGAAATGGGAGAAATAACCTCAATTTGTGTGCTATTGTGTGCGTCTACTAATTCTGAGTACCCGTTATAATCATTAGATAATCTTTGTTAATCGTAGTATTTGATTATGGGTCAATTTTGCATTTCTTCGATATTATTGAGTTAATCTGAATGAACAGTGTTAAAGCAAACTAGCGCTGTGTGTTCATGATTATATCATCGCAGTTTGTGATATCTTCACCTTGTTCCGTATATGTTTATTCTTGTCACAATGCTACTATGCTGAGAGTTATTCATGTCAAGTTTATATGGGAGTACTGTATAGTGCGCTGGGTGATATTTATTGCCAGTATATGGACACTTTAGGTTTCAACGTGCCGATTATGTCTACATAAATGATGACAGCGCCATACTGCATAGTATTTTTCCACTGAAAGTTAATACTCTATACTGTAGTTAGGTATACTATAATATTTTATAGTGGAATTTGATGTGTAATGTGATTTAATTTATATAACAGTCAAGACATGTTATGATGATTATTTCTTTATTTATTTTTCATTGTAGTACCTTACATCTACCCACAAATTCTCAACCTCCCTCTCATGTACCTCTTTATAAACATCTTCACTGTTCAATAAACCCCTTTGATTTAATCTGATTGCCTTGATCCATTCCTGTGTTCTGATCGACACACCAAGAGGAAGGCTAGAGACATTAGAACCACCTTAGATTACAATCCTTTTTCAACTGCTTAACAATAATTGCAAAGGTTCTACATTTTACTATAAACGTATAACAACCGAACCACATTTTCAGAAATTACTAAGGATTTGCCTTTTTTGGCATGCACATTTTTTATTAAAATGCTTTATTTTTCTTTATGAAACTTGCACTGAGCTTAAAGTCTCATTTAACACTTATTTAAGTCTCATTTGTTCACATAGTTAACCTACACAGGGCCTATAGACAGAGCTGGGTAGTAACTGATTACATGCAACCAGGATTACGTAATCAGATTACAAAAATTAAGTACTTGTAATTAGATTATATTACATTTTAAAATACTTGTAATCAGACTACAGTTACTTTTTTATATTGATTATTTGATTGCATGTTATTCTCACAATGGCAGTAAAATAATCACAATAATTGATTCTCCTTACTACTACTTTTTAATTTTTTATATTTTCCTCTCTAAAAAAGTCTGCTTATATGTGTTAAGATCTTCCAGGTTTGTGGAACTGCTGTAGGACTTGGCCTATTTATTAGCTCAATTAATTATCAAGAGGGGTAATTGAGTTACAGGGAATACGAATCGAATCAACTGTAATTGATTCACTGTAAATTATTCAGAATTAATATTTAACACTTCATCAATTATTCGTCCAGCGAAAAATTGAGGTTAAAGTATTTTACCAATTCTGGATAAAATATTATTCTGTGGCCAACAGTAACAATATTTTATTATGATTATTATAAGCAAGAGGTAACTTTTAGGATCTTTTGAGTTTAAGACAGTAATTTGATACACAGCACAAGAAACTCGTATATGTGAAAATCAAAACAAGCTTTATTGACTACTTCTAATGATTACAAGAAACTAAGGCTAAACACACACACATACATACACACACACACACACACACACACACACACACACACATTCGCGGAGTTGATATGAGTTATGAAGAAAGTCCCAAATACTAACTAAACATCGCAACCTGAGGAAAATCACAAAAGCAGAGCTTTGGCTTGATTCTTTAGGTTTAAAGGAGTTTCACCAGTTTCCAGCAAGAGAGAGAAGTTTGCTTGTAGCCTACATGATTGGTAATGCATATGTAACTGTCCGTAATTAATTTATTTGCCAAACGACGGTAATTTTCCCTAAATCTGCCAGTTACGGAGACTTCCGGGTAAGCTGATCTACAGCAGCTTTTGCGCCTTCGCGCTTTTGTTATGGAACGTCATCATTGTCGCGCGTTCTCATTGGTTTGCTGGTCTATTGCAAATTACATGGGCAGGATAAGCTATGAGCGGAACGCTCGCCCAAGAGGAAAAAATAGCTGCTGCCAGATCTCGATCACCGAAAACCACATTGTATTTGATACAAAACTAACTAGACTTAGCCAAATGGGGGGAAAAAATCATAACTAAAACTATTTTCATAGTATTTCATTTTCTCCATAGAGATTTTTTTTTTTATGAAAACTTAGTTAAAATAGTTTAAGGATGTTAATCGATATCATTTTTGTGTTTGCATAATTTCAACTTTTTTTTTTAAAGAATAGCCTACTGATATTTTTATTTATTATAGCCTACTTATATTTATTATAATTACATTTTATTTATTTTTTTATTTATAATAGGCTGCTAATACTAATTGTTATACTTTTTTAAATTATTAATTTAAAAGGTACTTCTGGCATACATTTAAATTGACGTCATGGTGTTTTTTATTTGTCGTGTCTGATTAAGATCTGTGTCCTAAACTGATACGTTGAAGTATGTCATTTCTGTGACACTAGCGGCACCTAGCGGATTACAAAAATACAGCATATTCTGCAAACCCCCCTTTCGCATGTTGCGCCTCCGTCGACTCAAACGTCACAAAAGCTCTTACAGGTACTTGTGAAGGCACGTCTCAACAGGTAAATATGGGCTACTCTCAATAAAAGTTTCAACATGTTAGAAATACTTTTCGCTGTGTTGCTATTTGTCATGAGCAAGCAAATGAGTAAACTAACAATGTCTAGAGAGAACGTGAGCATCTCGCATATTAGCTATAAACCCATTCAACATAACTGCATTGGCCACATTTATTTACATGACGCACCACACAGCATACCCGGTTAAAAAAGTCACCGCTTGCCACTGCTATACAGTCATTGCTTAACTCAACACTGCAAAAACTGCTGTTCTTACTTAGAATTTTTGTCTTGTTTCTAGTCCAAATATCTAAAAACTCTTAGCTCAAGAAGCATTTTCTTGACAATTAAACATTAATTTCTTGGTTTTAGGAAAAATAAGTCAAAATAAGTGAACAAAACAAGCTAAATAATCTGCCAATGGGGTAAGCAAAATAATCCTAATCCAAACTGAAAACAAGATTATATCTTTAGTAAATCCTAGATAAATCAGATTTCATAGTATTTGTGTCTCAATACTCCCAAAAAATGAATATGCAGCACACGGGAACAAAACTGTGTGTATCCTCATTCATTACACAGACACACAATATTACAATTAGGCATGAATCAGTTACTACAGAATCTCTGGAAACATTAACTGGAAATAGCCTACCTGTCAGTTCATGTCATGTGATGATAAAAACAATCAACAATTAACTAACATTATTTGAACCTCTTTTCTTTTGCTGTACTTGCCATAATAAACAGTTACAGCAACCAAAGAAAAACTAATATTATAAAGTTAAGTCGAACTACCCAACTAATGCAAACACCAGTCTCCGTGATGGTGACATCAAACCAAACTATTACTTTCAAATGACATCGGCATCTAAATCTCTTTTTATCTCAATAAGAACTTTTATACACATATGACAGAAATAAAATCAACCTGGTTTGTAATGTGAAGCTGGTAATGCTGTTTTTGGAGTTGTTTAATGACATTGGAGCTTGACATAAAAACAATTTTGTGTTTAGACATCTACCTGATTTTCATTTCCGATCAAAATTTGACGTCTAGGGATGACGTTGGAGTCCACATCTAGCGCCCGATGGGAAAGTTCCCTCTAAAAAGTTATAAGGATGTTAGGGGATAATGTTCTAACAATGCTATCACGAAACATTTTTACAATGTTTTTAAATAATGTTATCCTACCTTTTTAGGAGAATATTCTGGGAACAAAAATAAAACTTGCCGCTGAAAACATTACCAGAACATAGCATAATGTTCTCAAAACATTCTTATAACAATAACATTTCGGTAGCACTTTATTTTACAGTACGTGTACTTTCCTGGTACATATACACTCACCTAAAGGATTATTAGGAACACCATACTAATACTGTGTTTGACCCCCTTTCGCCTTCAGAACTGCCTTAATTCTACGTGGCATTGATTCAACAAGGTGCTGAAAGCATTCTTTAGAAATGTTGGCCCATATTGATAGGATAGCATCTTGCAGTTGATGGAGATTTGTGGGATGCACATCCAGGGCACGAAGCTCCCGTTCCACCACATCCCAAAGATGCTCTATTGGGTTGAGATCTGGTGACTGTGGGGGCCATTTTAGTACAGTGAACTCATTGTCATGTTCAAGAAACCAATTTGAAATGATTCGAGCTTTGTGACATGGTGCATTATCCTGCTGGAAGTAGCCATCAGAGGATGGGTACATGGTGGTCATAAAGGGATGGACATGGTCAGAAACAATGCTCAGGTAGGCCGTGGCATTTAAACGATGCCCAATTGGCACTAAGGGGCCTAAAGTGTGCCAAGAAAACATCCCCCACACCATTACACCACCACCAGCAGCCAGCACAGTGGTAACAAGGCATGATGGATCCATGTTCTCATTCTGTTTACGCCAAATTCTGACTCTACCATCTGAATGTCTCAACAGAAATCGAGACTCATCAGACCAGGCAACATTTTTCCAGTCTTCAACTGTCCAATTTTGGTGAGCTCGTGCAAATTGTAGCCTCTTTTCCTATTTGTAGTGGAGATGAGTGGTACCCGGTGGGGTCTTCTGCTGTTGTAGCCCGTCCGCCTCAAGGTTGTGCGTGTTGTGGCTTCACAAATGCTTTGCTGCATACCTCGGTTGTAACGAGTGGTTATTTCAGTCAAAGTTGCTCTTCTATCAGCTTGAATCAGTCGGCCCATTCTACTCTGACCTCTAGCATCAACAAGGCATTTTCGCCCACAGGACTGCCGCATACTGGATGTTTTTCCCTTTTCACACCATTCTTTGTAAACCCTAGAAATGGTTGTGCGTGAAAATCCCAGTAACTGAGCAGATTGTGAAATACTCAGACCGGCCCGTCTGGCACCAACAACCATGCCACACTCAAAATTGCTTAAATCACCTTTCTTTCCCATTCTGACATTCAGTTTGGAGTTCAGGAGATTGTCTTAACCAGGACCACACCCCTAAATGCATTGAAGCAACTGCCATGTGATTGGTTGATTAGATAATTGCATTAATGAGAAATTGAACAGGTGTTCCTAATAATCCTTTAGGTGAGTGTATAGTAATTATGTTGTACATACAGGTAAAAGAGTGGTAACACAAGGTACTTACCTGACATGTATGTACATGGAAACTAATAAGAAACACTGCTGTACTTTCCAATGGTACATACATGGTAACTACTTTGTACTGTTGGGTAATAACAGGTGCTTACTTATAGTGTCCGTATATGTTAACTAACAGACACATTACTGTACTTACTAATGGTATGTACATGGTAAATATTTTGTACTTACAGACAAGTGTGGGTAATAACAGGCACTTATTTATGGTAACTTGTAAAACACATTACTGTACTTACTAATTGTTTAAAATGCTTAAGCTTATTATTGCAAAGGTTAAAGAGCTGGTAATTCCTATGTAATGTTTATGTACAAGGATGCACTATATTTTACAGTCCTATTTCATGTACTTATTATGAACGTACTAGTGAATATACCAGTTAGTTAATGTGTAAGTTACACCTGGTAAGAGCTGGTAATTCCTATATAATGGTTATGTACAAGGGTTCACTTTATTTTACAGTCCTATTTCCATGTACTTACTGTGAACGTACTAGTGAATATACCAGTTAATTACCAGTATACCAGTTAATGTGTAAGTTACACCTGGTAAGAGCTGGTAATTCCTATATAATGGTTATGTACAAGGGTTCACTTTATTTTACAGTCCTATTTCCATGTACTTACTGTGAACGTACTAGTGAATATACCAGTTAATTACCAGTATACCAGTTAATGTGCAAGTTACACCTGGTAAGAGCATACGTAACTTTCAAAGACACAAAACGTACATTTTTGTAAATGAAAATAATTTTATTAAAAATATAACATCAAAATGATATCCTACACCTACCTTTAAACCTAAGTTACCCATAAACATTTATTTAAATAAAAGAATGACAGACAAACAAGCGTAATCACAACAATTAATTTATTGCGAAAATGTCATACCAAAAGTAGTTCAAATGATGATGAGTTGCAGTCGCAGTCCTCTCTGGCGGTAAATAATAGTTTTTTACAGAGCAGAATATGATGAATTCGGCTTCTCTACGTGAAGGCGCACACTCATTCAAATGTCAATCCACTGAAACACGGCATGTCGCAATCTGTGACGAAGCAGGTGAACACTGTCGTAACGCTTCTCGAGGGTGGCGCTACTTTCAAATTTAAATTATAACGAGCGCGAGCTTTGACTGTGACGGTCGCTGCTGCTGAGAATGAAGATGAAGATTGATGGATAAAGGGCTGAATTTGGATCCGTCCCTTACAAATATATGGATTCTAAAGATATGTAGTACAGCAAACAAATAAAATGGGTGTGATTTGTGAATATATGTTGTGTTTTGATTATCTTATGGTTGTGTTGTCAGTCGCTGCATAGAAGAAAACGCCTTCTGTCTCACAGCAAACAAACTAAATATTACAAGTCACAAACAGAAATGTTAGAGTAAACTGTATTCAAAAAATGTGACTGAAAACATGTGTTGATATGACAATTGAATACATACAACAGATTTAAAACATTAATCCCAAGATTTTATTACAGGGGAATTCATTTACATTAAAACTTTACGTTACATGATTTATTATTGCTGTTAATACGTAAGTATTTTTACATTTTAGTCAGTGTTGTACGTTTTTGTGTGTATGAAAATGTATGTGTGGTTAAAGGGGCTCTATGTAAGATTTTTACTTTAATAAAGCATAAAAATACCTTAATATGTTTGCAGATATTTAGGAAACATGCTAAGTTCACCTACTTGTTTCTCAGAAAAACAATGTTACAGCCAGACATTCTACTTTGAAAATGTGCGTTCAGTGTCGGAATGTCTGTTTTTGTTTTTGTCTGTGCGAAACCTTGTGCTGCAGTTTATCCAATAGTATTTCAGCATCACAGTTTGCCAGTTGGCAGAAAACACTGCGTATTGCAGCCATGGAAACCAGCAAACAAACTGGGTCAGAGAATCAGGCAATAGAGGGTATTCGTCGACGTCACTTTCCCACCGGAAACGCGCTCCCTCGGCTGGACTGAGTGGCAAAAGAACCTGCTGCGTGACTGGATTTAGTAGAAGAAACTGCGAAAACGCGAGTAAAACTAACGAATTACACTAAAGGTTGGAATTGAATGTGTTCCTTACAACTTGTCAAATAAAACTAATCCATGGATATTGACATGCAGCCAGGAGTCGTGTTTCATGACATTTATATGTGCCTGATTTCGACGGTGGGGAAATACATAAAGCAAATCTGCTTGTGAATATTTTATATAACTACAATATAGGTAGGTTTAAATCCGCGTAATCACTTATATCAATGTTATATCGTCATATTGTCCAGCCCTAAAACATATAGTTTTATAGTATAGTTTTTGTCAGTGTTGTTTATTTAAAAACACAATTATGCAGAATATAAGATCGAAAATATTTAATTGATGAGTTGTCAACATAATATAGGGGAAAGTGGGGTGAGTTGTGCCAGTTTTTACTCAAAGTGACTTTAAAGTGAGGCCATGGCAGTAATGCCTTCAACTTAAGAATGTAGATATATTTCAGAATGTGGTGCATGCCTGAGAACAATAACTTTGGATCTGAAATAAATTGTTTCAGAAATATAGCTTTTGGAAAAAATGTGGTCTTGTGGCACAACTTGCCCCTGGTGCGGGGTAAGTTGTGCCTTTGGGGAGAATACGTAGGGGTAATTTGTGCCAGTCATTTCTGAAGTAAAACAGAACATTTTAATGTTATGAAATGTAATGCTATATGAAAGCAAGACAAATTCAATACAAAATTACTCATTTAAGGTTTATTTAGATATTGTCACCCTATTACACTGTTGGAATAGGCTAAGTCATATTTTGTAGTTTTTGGGAAAACACAAAAAACTTAAATTACACAATATATGATATTTGTGAATCATTTCAGGCAAAAGGCTTTGGCAATAGATGCCTGTTGACATACATAGAACGCTGTCTCTCAATTATAAGAATAACATATAAGAATATGCCACGTTCCAAATTATTATGCAAGTGACATATCAGTAAGTATCAGTAATAAACATTCAGATTTTAGTTTTTCTAAGAAAATGTTTGTTTGTTTGTTTATCCATGTCTTATAACTGGTATCAGTCTCAGACAAAATAATTTGCCAGGTCTGTGCTTAATCCACATTATTAAGCAAGTCACAGTTTTCATGCAAAATGGGGAGGAAGAAAGATCTTTCTGAAGATGAAAATACCTGTTTGCTGCTAAACACTGGCTTTTTTTATAGCTGCCCTTTTAATACAATTAATTTTTTTTGACAGGAACTTTCATTAATAAGCCTTTATCTGACCGAGTTCTGCTGTGCTCTAAATCACTCACAAATCTTATGATAATTCGATAATCTCCATTCAGTTTTCACACAATATTAGTTGTTTTCATGCCTTTTGCACAACATTGGACCATTTCATGCTTTTCATCTTCAGAAAGTGCGTTTTATAAGTGTGTGGCATGATGGGTTTTGGTCTAAAATCAAGAATGTCACATAGTTTAACTGCTAAAATGTAAGAGTACAATGTACAATTACAAATTAATAATATGTTGAAAATAATCATACGTGGGGGTGAGTTGTGCCACTGGCACAACTTAACCCAGGCCCTCTGGCACAAATCACCCCGGACCCACAAGTTTGAAAAACTAGCATGATCCAGCAGTTAAGAGCTAACATCATGCTAACTGTATAGACTCATTGTGTAGCCTGCTAAAGCATTAAAACGTGTGAAATGTTTACAAACTTGTCTATAATTGTTCAGACACTACAATCAAAAAACCTTGATCATAGAAATTTTACTTTGAAAGGGAAAAAACAGTTTTTTTAGCTAAAATGTGCTTATCTCTCATGCCATGTGTCTCTCTTCTTTGGAGGATGAGTAAAATGGATGCCTTTACAAAATTATGTGGTCACATGACCAATTTCTTCTATGGTTTTCCAGAAACAATGGGTGGAACTACTTCCCCCCTGGCACAAATCACCCCACTCTCCCCTATAACAATACAATATATACGGTATGATTTTACCTCAGAATCCAACATTTTGACACAAAATGATAACTGCAAATCCATGTTTCTCTGCCTGGAGTTCAGATGTTTCTGTGAATTGCAGTGATCCATTTGCTTTTTTCTGTTGCTTTCTGATTTTTTTTTAAATATATGCCTCAGGTTTTGTGTCAATGCTATTTGTACAGTCAATCACAAAGCTCTTTCCGTTTTGGATGTGTTTTGTGTGTTTTTCCCGACATTCACGCCGAAAACCAGTGCTGCCGCTCAGTCTTTTGCCTCTCAGGGCGTGACCGCAGCCGTAACGGTCGACGGTGACGTCACTTGCATACCCTCTATAACGTCAGCTGCGCGTTCTCGCTCTCTTCTCTGTCACGGACCGGTTAAGTGACACCATAGACTGTAAAAAAAACGGGTGACGTCACCCATAGGGTTCTGAACATCAGTTTTGACGCGCAAATGAGGCCGCGGCCATCTTAGCAGCGCGTCACCGCACGTCACTCCCGGATAACTGAAAATGGGCAAAGAGGCGGGACGTAGTTGGAGTGCATGCGACTTGTTGCTGAAACCACGCCCGCCTAGCATCTCTATCTTATACTATCTAAAATATTAATAAAGATAACAATATCATTAGAAAGTAAGGTTTACTGTCAATCTACGGTGTTTTTTTACGTTAAACGTTATAGATGCTCTAACCGGTAAGCTAATTAATTTGTGTGGGGTGTGCAAATAACACAAAAAAATCAACTGGGACTTCATACCTTTAATGAAATAAGAGATCGCGAGATGAATCCAATCCGTTGCACAATGTTCTCTCAAACTAATGAGCACGTTTCCAAAGTATAATTTTTCAAAATAGTGCAGCAGTTTTAGTTATATCCAAGCAGTGCTGTCGGAGTGGTATATCCTCCTGGTATTGTAATTTTGTAGTAACGTTAAATCTCAGGAACAAAACTTTTAGCCAATGCCACGACAATCCAACAACGTGTGTTCCGCATGCGAGCACATGTACACAGACTGACATCTGTCTCGAGTATGCAGCAAGCCATATATTGTATAAAATAATCCAGAAAAAAGGCACAAATACGGCTGAGATGCCAAATTCAGCGGCTGAAATGAGCTGCTGAGGTAACATGACGGCTCAGACAGCAGCGCCAATCCACCTGTCACTCAAGTGACCACGCCCTTAATTATGCAGAACTTTAAGGCTTAATATAATTTAAACGGATGAGTTATAAAAAAATTCACCCCCCTCAGTTGTCATGAAGGGCAAAATGAGCAGTATAGACCAAAACTCAATTTGAACCAGAGTGTAAACATGTTTTTTTCTGCTGTAAACTTGGCTGTTTTAACATTATGGTCAATGAGATTCTGCTCCCTTTTGCAGCCTGTCCCTAGCGGCCAGTCGATGAATCGCAGTTTAAATTACTTCCGTATTGGCTTCACGAGAAACTGGGGGGAGGTTGCCGCTTGAGTGACACACACACCCGCGCGGGCGCCTCCTCTCTGTCTCTCGTCTCTCGTCTCATCATTCGCTCCAGTAAGTAGTGCTTGACCCTTTTACTGTTTGTACACAATGATGACGTAGCAACGTATGCGCGCGCATTTTGGCAACGGAAGTGGTGTTGTTCCCCATAGGTTCTAACGTGTTAGCAACTCCGAAAGTTATATATATATCTACAGCTTCGCGAGCGGATTAAGCAACACAGACAGATAAAGTTATTTTAAAAAGTTGACTTTATCAAATCCGGCTATCAGATCCGTGTAGTCGAGTGGATAGAAGACGTTAGCAGATGGCCAAATACAGTGGCCAGATATATATACATAAACCAGGGCTCTCAAGTTTTAAAGACAGGCAAGAATGACAAATATCCAACAACATGACATGATTTTTAAAGTGACCAATAACATCGACGATGTAATACACTATAATTTATTTAGTGCTAATAATAAGCCTATTTGGAGAGAGAGATGTTTAATGTGACAAAATGTCAGTCATCGTGTGATAACGAAAATATAACTAGGTCTAGACTACTGAGCAGGTGTTTTCAGTGAACAGGCTGTAAAACTGTTGACTAAGTTCAGACACTCATGAAAAACTGATGCTGATTATCTGGGAAACATTCTCTAACAGCAGTCAAGTTGTCATTGTTTATGTCAAACAAGCTGTGAATTTGTTGTAACATTAAAATAGGAGATCATGACTTATTCTGTGCTCAGAGTTCCAGTGTTTTCCTCTGTGGGTGAACGAGGATGATGGTGAACAATTCCAGGATATGCTTTTTTTTCATTGGTTGTTGCGTTAAATCTTACCCAGATACAATAGTGTTATTTTCTGATTGGCTGCTGTGTAGCCTCTTTCTTTTTTTGATTGGCTGATAAGTGGCAGGCTACTCCAGGGGAGACGCGCTTGATTCCTGCCCAGCGCAGCGGCATTAAATATATGAAAAATAGTTTTTCTGCGTGAGAAATACAATGTGTGGCGGGAGTGCGTGACAAAAGACCGAAATGAGATACTGTCACGCTCAGTGCGTTACATTTGAGAGCCCTGAAAAACTTTCAGAGTTGCTAACACGTTAAAACCAATAGGCAACAACACCACTTCTGTTGCCAAAATGCGCGCGCAACTATTTGATCACGTGGGCTGTAAAAGGGTCAATAGAGTGCCCCAGGGATGACGCATTTTTGTAGGCAAAACCCGGAAGCGATTTAGCATTTTAGGACTTCCGGTTCCAACGCCGTAAAGTCTATGGGTTTTTTGAATGGGTTTTTGCTAAATCGCCTGAAATAAAGTCTGTGGTTAACAAAGCCTCTAAATATTTTCACGTTTTGATCTATGACATTAAACACACCAGTTATAACCCGCTTGTGATTTTTTAAAACTTTTACTGTGTCTTCAAATCGGCGGTTGCTAACAAATTGCTAAAAGGGACTACTTCCTTTGGCAGGGAACTTTAGACGTCATCAATAAAAACGGGACATTTGGACAGCATTTCTCATGAAAAAGTGGATAAGTATTCATACACAGCGCATATCATAATCAGCAAGCATTTTATACAGCTTTCATACAGCTTTTATATCTGACCACTTTATTTAGGCTTCAAAATCTATAAATGTTGTGTTAACTTGTAAAGATTATCTTGATAGACAAAATGTGTAAGTGTCATAACCCTTTGTTAAACACAGAGCTTATTTTCTGCGATTTTCCAAAAGTCTATGGGAAAAATGAATAGGCTTTCAGTCGAGAAAGACTTTCACTTTCTTCAAGAAGCTGATGGACGAGTTCTACGTGGAGCGATCGGCCCAGCTGGTGCTGCTGTACATCTCGCTGGACTCGTCCGAGGAGCAGCAGGAGAAGTTCCTGAAGGAGCTGCCCAAACGCTGCCTGTTCCTGCCCTACGAAGACCCCTACAGGAAGTATGTGCTTTTTGTTCAGAATAGCATACTAGCATGCAAAATATGAGTACAGTGATTTCTAGTACAGTGGTTCTCTAACAGCGGTGGTTCTCTTTTAATTACTTAAAATAAGACATTTTTTTGAAGAGCCATTTGTGAAAAACTACAGACCTATTCTGCTTGTACATAATATGTAGCCTACTTACTATAGTAATTTAAATAACTTTTGCGAGCAAACACAAAGTTTTTCGGGGGAACATAAAATCCCCTGGTAGGGACGACAACACAACCTGGTCTCATGACGAAAACGTACCCGTGAGTCGCGAAATACGTATCAGTGAGTACATATCGCCGCAGTTCCAATGTGAAATGTCCACTGAGCGGCGCCAAAAGCGTGTTCCTTTTTTTTTTTTGCCCACTCCAACTCCGTATCGGCCGAGCTACCAAGCTTGGTTGCGGCCAAAAAAAGCGAAACGCATAGAGCCGGAAAGTCCAAAGTACGTTTGTTTTCACTCCGGTAAGAAGCGTTTTGAAGTCGTGACATGATATTGCACGAGGAGACATCAAAACGAGTCTTTATGAATCCATAATCCGACCCCGGCCGTCATCGAAAACCGTGTGTGAAAACGAGCAAAAGCGCTCATTGACGTTTTACTGGCCTCTTGCGTTCGTTTCTGTTGGAAACTGCAGCCAGACGTACGCGCCGGTACGTAATTTTGTGTCTTGCAAAAACGTGCCCACGGGTACATCTCTCCAATGAGACCAGGTTGCGACAACAAGCTTCTTCCCTGGGTTGTGACATCACTAACCCTAAAATTTACATAAACCCCGCCCCCGAGAACACGTAACAAAGGGGGTGAGGTCATGCTGGGCTGCTTTAGAGAAGAGGAAGAGTTGTGTTTACGCCGAACTGCTTCACAAACAAGGGTCAATTCAACGCTGGATTTGCACAAAAGATGAACATGACGGCACATGCTAGTGGATGAGTTGAATCAACTCCACAGCAACTACATAAATTTATCCACTAACCATTCAGAAACGTCCAGTTTCATTCTAAAAGTTGTAACTTCTTCCTGAGTCTCTCCATCAGTGTCGACTCCGGTTTGAACAATGTAAGGCTGAACACCGTTACTGACAATCCTCATTTTGGCTGCCTGAGATTCTCCAGCTTTGTTGTTGTTGAGCTGTTAAAGCTCCACCCTCTTCTGGAAAGGGGGCGGGAGCAGCGGCTCATTTGCATTTAAAGGGACACACACAAAAACGGTGTGTTTTTGCTCACGCCCAAATAGGGGCAAATTTGACAAGCTATAATAAATGATCTGTGGGGTATTTTGAGCTGAAAATTCACAGACACATTCTGGAGACACCAGAGACATGTTACATCTTGTGAAAGGGTGTTATAGGTCTTTAGTGACACTTCTAGTTAGCCTCCAGTGATGAGATCTTTGAATACTGGTTAAGAGCCATTCATCTATATGATATATATTTATGAACCTGTGTTTCCATCAGTAGTATCATGTTTGTGTTGTTTGCAGGGAGCTGGGGGTGATGTTCGAGGTGCAGGATCTGCCCAGGGTGGTGGTGCTGCGTCCGGACTGTTCCGTCTTAACACCCGATGCCGTGGCGGAAATCTGCACGCTGGGGCCGGACTGTTACCGCAACTGGCAGGAAGGGGCGGAGCTGATCGACAGGAACTTCATGATGAACGAGGAGTTCGATGAGGGAAAAATGCGCAGTATGACCGACCCCATCCGACGAGTCAAATACAAGGTGGAGGACAAGAAGAAAAAGAAGAACAACAAAAAAGATGATGATGATGATGATGAAGATGGAAATGGTGGAGGAGGACCTTGGGGCTGAGGTCTGAACATTTGCTTTGGATCAGCTGACGCAGAACATTAGCGATATGGACAGAAGCCACGAGTAAACGCTGTAGAGAGACACAGTTGAGTAAACGTCACTGGACAGATGAAATAGCAGGGCTGAAATGGGCAGATGGATGGCCTACAGTAGCAGTTCTCAATGATTTTGACTCCTATAAGCTCATCATTGTTCACAAAAATGGTACATCGGGTATAAAAACAAATGTTTTTAATTTACAGAAACTGTCCACAGATTAAATTAACAAAATTATTATAAATCAAATAATTGAATTTCAGGATTCTAAAACATGACAGGAATGGAATGTTCTTCAGTTTTCCCACTCTGAATTTCACTCTTATATATTCCTCACATATCCAGGTTTTCGGAGAGAATCCGGCACTGTAAAAATTGCCAGGATTTACAGGATTATTTTACAATGATGTAGTCAGAAATTTACTGTGAAATAAATGCATGCTGGGTTATTGCCTGCCAAATTACTGTGAACGTAATGCAATTATTAACCTGGAATATACGGTAAATTCACACTAATATTTATGCAGTGTGGGAATAATGTTGTTATAGGGGTCAATCTTGAAGCCTCAAGTCTGTCATTGTTAAATGATTGATACCTGTGCTTAGATTCTCAATTCCAGGATCAGTCACTGCTTTTCAAATACTCAGATTATTTTTTAACTCTCTGATTTTTATATTTCTAGATTATAGATGTATATAAATAATTATATACTATATACATCTCAGATGGCTGGTGCAATATAAATCTATCAGTAAAACCTCTTTTTCTTTTTAACCACACATGCTTTTTTCAACACTTGCATTACTAATAAACTTTGAAATTACAAAGAAATTTGATTTTGAGTGTTACATCTATTCACTTTTTTTTAATGAGTAAAATATTTTAGGTTTGAATTTATACAAGTGAAAAACGTGAAACCACTGTCATTAACAAAAAAGATAAATATATAAAAAAATATATAAATAGACATCACAATTAATATTAAGGTCTTTCTAATTTGACTTAAATTATAGTAAATAAACTAAACCACTGACTAACAAAATGTTTCCAGTTTTATCTTAAAGTGTAATGACATTGATTTTTTTAAATTATTTTAATAGATTTTGAGCTTCACTTATAAAGTTTGAAATTTTTCAAAAGGAGAGAAAAGCGTGCGAAAGTGAAAGAGATCGCAGACAGAAAACAAGGAAGCGCTGCAACTATACCTTCAACTGTGTAAGTACAACATTAATTTCCTTCATAATAAGTCTTAAATAAGACGCAAAAGTCTTTCAGTACAGCCAGTCGTCGCAAGTAACAGTATCTAGATTATAATATTTTGGGTCTAGTTATACAGTAAGTCTTTTCTTTAACAGGTTTCAAACATGTAAAAGACGAATGACATCCGTTTTAACATTACACGTTTAAAACCTACACAGATACTGACAAATGTTTCAATCTGTTGTTGTGTAATTGTTCTGGTGTAACTTCACCGGATCAACATGGTGCATGGAAACAAAAAAACAAAACAAAACAAAACAAAACAAAAAAACAAAGTTATTTTTGACAACACCAGCAAAACACTTGTGACGTCAGTCTCTCAGAACAAACAAAAGGAGCTGAAAAAAATTACGCTGCTTTATTTTGCCGAGGCGTTTCAGCGTTCATAAGAGCTGAAAGGTTACAGTTGTACATATATAGGTTTAATCTGTAATATTTGATCTGTAAACTCGTACTGTACATGCGCAGTCACACTGTTTAAGCATGCGAAAGCTCATAGGTTAGGTCATACAGTCGCCATATATCTTTCCACATATTATGTGATTTTATTGCAAAGTCAACAATCTTGAGTATCTACTTATTTTAGCATGCAAAAATACACGCTAGTTCAAAAATGTTACCTTCAAAAATGAAAACAGGAATCTTTCAGCCATTCAACAAAGATACAATCTCTAGTGGACAACTGTAGTATTACAGTCTCGATCTGTCATTCACCGTTGCAAATGAGGTTCTACTATGTTTTAACTCTTAATAGATTATGATTGTCATGATATACGCCATTGTGATGATCTTTTGTGATTATTGTGTGGATATTTATATCAAACGAAATGACAAGCTACTGTTTCCCCTACTAAGAACAGCACCAAAACTGTGTTGGTGTATCTTTGGGTTGAGCATTGAGGCTGATCATATTCCACATCATTCAAGACTGATATATTGTTGCATATTTCCATAGAGTGACACACAATGGCTACAACCAAAACTATTCTTCTTGATGTACTTAATGATCTACTGGAAAAAGAGCTCAAAGAATTCAAATGGCACCTGTGGAACGGTGACAACCCTATTCCTCGAGGAAAGCTGGAGAAAGCTGATTACAGTGATGTTGTGGATCTCATGGTGCAGCACTACGGCACATCAGATGCTGGGAAGATTGCAGTCAGAGTGCTACAAAGCATTAAGCAAAATGAGCTTGCTAAACAACTGAAGGGAAAACTTCAGGAAGGTAAAGACTAACAAATTATACTACACTGTTAGACCTTACCAGGCTTTTTTACAATAATATAGTTGCCAACATTGTTAATTGCAACTGCCATTTATAAACTAATATTTATAATATGTTAACAATGTGAGCATATTATTATTGTGAAGTTATTTAATTATATTTCACTAAAAATATTTTAAATGATTGTCACTGCATGGGCAACTACACCAGTCACCATCTGTTAAATAAAGCGACATGCAGCATATCAATGTTTTTTGATCTTGTCTTGAACTTAAGTGTAACCCGTGCGGCTCGCTTATGCCCAGCGTGATGTGCGGCCAGCGACACCGGGTATTAAAACTTGGTCTGCGTTGTGTTACGTTGTGTGGATGGAGAAACAGACACGGGACAGCAGGCAGCAGATTCACTGGATCGTTTTACTGTATAACAGAGACATAAGCAGCCTCAGATCGAGTGGCCCTTATAACACTCTCTTCCATTGAATCACAGTTCAAAAGGGCGGAAGAAAACATGAACATAAGGAAAATATATACAGAAAAACATACCTGTATAACAGAGACATAAGCAGCCTCAGATCGAGTGGCCCTTATAACACTCTATAAAACAAATATGGTGCATCTCCATTACCATGTGCTTTTCACATAAAAGACAGAAATATACCTCAAAGAATGTAAAATAACAAAAATAATCCCAAGGATAGATAAAATAGTACTTTACACATAAGTATGGGTGGAAATACAGATATAAAAGATATAATTAACATAAGGATTAAATAAAATTAACAGGATGACAAAAGAAACCTACCTCTTCCATTGAATCACAGTTCAAAAGGGAAGAGGAGGAGACAGGACAGGAAATTAGGTCATACTGTGACCACGCAACACTTAAAGGAGAAGCGCACCTTTAGATCAGGTATCATAAAACGTATAAAAGAACAATTTTGTGTGAATTATAACAGTATTTAGCAGTATACTTTGTATACCTGTTACACTCACCCCCCAGAATTTACACAAAATTCCTCAGAGTATAACAAAAACAAGAGCACAGGTCGTGAGAATGACTTGGTCTACACTCCAGAAAAAAACAGTGAAGACTATCAACATGAAACGTTACCCAACTAAGGGATACAAATATGTAAGAAGTTGGCCAAACCACTACACATGTTGTAGGCATATAAAAGTGCCTTTTACACTTTGAAAAACTCAGACCTTTTGCTTAAACAGTATACACATGAGAAAAAACAATACTTTACACTCAGTAGCATCAAAGAGCAATGCTATACACAGATTTAAACATGAATAACAGGAGATATGGACTCCACACCAAGTAAGGTCTCGAGTTGAACCATTGACTCAATCAGCCTACGAACAGGCTTAATTACTCTACCAAGCCTGGTAATGTAACGATTGTCAGGGTTATTGTCAACCACAGGATCGTACAAATCTGTAGAAACAGGGACAGGTGAAAAAGCACTAGCTACAGTGTCAGGGTCAACAACAGATAAATCAGCTTGTGCTTCAGAAACATCTTGAAAAGAATGAGATGAGACCCAAGAAGCTGTACAATCATCATCACACACAGCCATGTGAGAAATGACAGATAGAGACTCTGCATGTGACAAAGCATTAGTGACAGGTATTGTTGGCTCAGTTACATCACATACAGATCGAGAAGGTGAGGAACAAGGACCATCACCAGCACATTCACCAACAGAAAACTCAAACTCTGTTGTGGGCAAAGGAAGAAAGTTAACTGGCAACAAGAGATTCCGATGTACCACTTTCTCATGACCAGATCGGTCACGGATCTTATAAATGTGCAGGGAAGGTTTTGAAGCGACAACAGAGTACATGGTGGGTTCCCATTTATCGGCAAGCTTCCGTTTACCTCGACAGCCTTTGTTTGCGATGAAAACTTGATCACCAATTGACAGAGGCAATCCCTTGACTCTCTTGTTGTATTGATCAGACTGGTGTTTCTGTTCTGCAGTAGAATTCTTTTGAGCCAGCATCATAGCAGACTGTAGATCACTGACGAGAGATTGAACATAGTCATTGTAATCACAGACGGACTCATCACGAAGCACACTTGAAAACATGAGGTCAACAGGTAATCTCGGCACCCTTCCAAACATCAGGTAAAAAGGGGCAAATCCAGTTGTTTCATGGGCAGTGCAGTTATACACGAATGTCATCGTTTGCACTAACTGTGGCCACTTTTGTTTAGATCTGGGTGGAAGCGATCTCAACATGTTACCTAATGTTCTGTTAAACCTCTCAGTTCCACCATTTCCCATTGGGTGGTATGGGGAAGTTCGTGACTTGTCAACGCCAGCAAGATCAAGGAGCTCTGCTATCAGCTCACTCTCAAAATTTGCTCCCTGGTCCGAATGGATACGCTGAGGGAAGCCATAAACACAGAAGAAGCCATCCCAGAGTTTCTTCGCAACACTCTTAGCCGATTGGTTCTGGCATGGAAAAGCGTGAGCTAGCTTGGTGAAATGATCCGTGATTACCAAGACATCCACAGATTTATTGTGCCTATCCTCGGCGGACCAGAAATCAATACAAACGAGCTCCAATGGGGCAGTAGTCTTGATGCTCTCCAAGGGTGCTCTTGCAGCTGGCTCTGGAGTTTTACTCAGGACACAACGGGTACAAGTCTTGACGTAATCACGTACATCACTTTCCATCCCAGGCCAATAAAACCTCTGGCGGGCTAAAGACAGTGTACGTGGCTGGCCCTGGTGACCGGCCAAATCATGAACACCAGAGAGAGCTTGCTGTTTCAGGGATTCAGGAAGGACGAACTGAATTCTCTTATGCTTTGTGAGTGGATCTTTGATGGCTCTGTACAGAATGCCATTGAGCAAAAAGAGTTTGTCCCACTGCTTTAAAATCCTTAATACACGCAAATCCTCATTCACACGCTCGCGCCTGGATGGTCTGCGCTTCCTGCTGACATAGAAGGACACCCGTGAAATAACTGCGTCTTTGTGCTGCTGACACTGCAATTCAGACAATGAAAAAGCATGGGAGACATCTTGACAGGCAGGAATTAAAGAGCTCATGTGATCAGCTAGGGATGTTGCTCTGGATACTGCTCCTAAATCCCAATCACCACAAGATGACAAGATGGACGACACATCCTCAGCAGTCATAGAAACATCCATTTCAGAGTTTTGATCGCGTTCAGTGCCAAGTGTTTGCGGCTGGCACGTGAGATGGAATGCTCTCTGTACAGAATCATCTTCAACACTGTGTACATGCTTCAGCAGCTCGGAGTAAGGCTCAGTCAGAATTCGCTGACTCACCGGCTTGACAAACGGGTCGCGACTGAGCGCATCCGCCACAACATTTAGCCTTCCAGGGATGTACTTGATCTTAAAGTTGTACGGGGCAAGTTTTGAAACCCAGCGCTGCTCACACGCATCCAGTTTAGGTTTTGTCATGATGTACGTGAGCGGATTATTATCGGTCCATACAGTGAACTCATGGCCTTTAAGCCAATGGCTGAACTTGTCACAAACGGACCATTTCAAGGCCAAGAACTCCAGCCTGTGTGCAGGGTAATTGGCTTGGCTGTGGTTCAAAGACTTGCTGGCGAACGCTATAGGACGTGCTTTATCCTCGCCAACAGCAACTTGAGAAAGCACTGCGCCAAGGCCGTTCAACGATGCGTCAGTGCAGAGGATGAAGGGACGCTCAAAGTCAGGGTGGGCCAACACCACGCTCTCGACAAGGGCTCTCTTTAACTCCTCGAAGGCGACATCACAGTCAGGAGTCCAGTCTTGAGGAGTCAACTCTCGGAAAGTGCCGTTACTATTACGACGACTTGTGCCTTTCACCAAACACTTTTGACCAGCAGTCAACTTGAACAATGGCTTTGCGATTTGTGAGCAGCCAGGGATGAAGCTTTGGTAGTAAAGAACCATGCCCAGAAACGATCTAATTCTCTTCGGCGAAGGTGTGCTGCCATCCTCTTTCATTAGGTCTTTCTTCTGAAAGGCAGCAATGACTGCAACCTTATCTTCATCCACTGAAACTCCTGAACCACTGATCACATGGCCCAAAAACTTGATGGAACGCCTGAGGAAATGACACTTTTTTGGAGCCAACTTCAAATTACTAGCTCTCAACCGTGCAAACACCACTTCTAAGCGTTTCAATGCCTCTTCTTCAGAACGGGCGAAGACCAGCAAATCATCGAGATAGCAAAGGAGGCTGGAAAAGTTAAGATCTCCAAATACGCTGAGCATCATGCGCATAAAGGATGCTGGACTGTTACACAGGCCCTGGGGGAGACGGTTATATTCATATAAGCCCATGGGCGTTGTGAATGCTGTGTAATGCCGATCAGATACATGGAGTGGGACGTTATAAAATCCAGATGTTAAGTCCACAGAGCTGAATAGAAGATTGCCACCAAGAGCGGCCAGGCAATCCGCCTGATGGGGCAAAGGATGAGCATCTTTTATAGTCTTTGCATTAAGCCAGCGAAAATCAGTGCAGACTCTTAACGATCCATCCTTCTTCCAAACCATTACCAAAGGAGATGCGTACTCGCTAACTGATTTGCTGATAATGCCTTTTTCTTCCATTTCTGAAAGAACTTCTCGCAACTTATGGTAGTGGGCAGGAGGGATCCGGCGGTAGGGCAGACGGAAAGGACGTTCATCACATAAATGTATCCTGTGTACGAAGTCTTTCGCCTCTCCACAATCAAGTCGGTCAATGGAGAAAACATCACGATATGACACGATAACATTGGCCAACTTCTCCTTCCATAAGTCGGAGACTTCACACTCATCGATATTAATGTCATCCAAGCCGTACTCGTGCAATAACCTAACAGGATCGACAGATGACACGGTCTTGGGGAAAGCTGCATCAGGAGCATCATGAGATCTGCATAGATTTTGCGTGACAGTAACATCCTCCACTGCCAAACAAGGAGACACATCAGCCAGCTTAGCATTGCGACGAAGAGTTATTGGAGATTGTGTGGGGTTCAAAATCTTCATCGGCACCCATCGATCACCCCACATAGGGCTCACTACGCGTCCCACAAGAACATGACGGGGCGCTGAACGTGAAGTAGTGGGTTCAACGATGACTGTGCTTCCCGGGGAGACATTAACGTTAGCAGGAAGTTTTCCCCAGACCAGGTGTTCACTTCTGGGAAGTAAGGTAACTGCTTGACAGAGCTTCACCGTGCCAAGCTTAACAGGCTGGCGAGGACCAGACCAACGAGAAATACAGCTCAAAAGCTCAAGGAACTTTTCAGACTCAGGATTGCTGTTTTCACATGAAATTACTTCCCAGTACTTCTTTTCTGCTTTCATCTTCTTAAGCACGCATTTGATAACGTTACTGCCGATGATGAACTCATCTTTCTGTCCAGGCACTACTAAAGTAGGTACGATGAACTTGAATCCATAGACTTCGATTTCCAGGTCATATGTGCACTTAGGCTGAATAGTAAGACCACCACAGCCCACTAGGACCACGTTACCAGGAACTACTGAAGGTTGCGAAAGAACTCCTTCGGCACGCAACTTGGATTCACTCTCCGTACTCAGGGTGCAAGCCATACTGCCAGAATCTAGCAAACCATTCAGTACAGACTGGCCACTGACAGTCACAGGAGCATAAAACAGTTCACTAGCTCCATCGATTCTCTGAGATCCCACATACAGCACCGTTTTATCAGGTGGCTGCAACTTGCAACTATTTACAAAAATCTCATGTGGGTCCGACTCATCTTTTAGGGGAAGTACATCACCGCCCATGCTACCCCCTTCCACACACGGGCTATTTAGTTTAACTGAGTAGCAGAAGAATGAGGCTCAAAGCTTGTCGTCTTTGGACAATCACTCTTAAAGTGTCCAGGCTTGAAGCAGTTACGGCAAAGCCTCTGCCGCATGCAATGAGAATGTGTAGTGTGCTCTTTAGATCGACATACTTTACATGCTGGGCTCACACTAGGCTTGGGGTCTGATGTTCTGACGTGACATCCAGGATTGGACGAGGACAGTGAGGCAGTGCAGAGAGACAGAACTTTATCCATCATGCCGACTAACTGTTGCATACTATCGTTAGGCGTAAAAGGGACAGCGTTAGGGTTGAGCTGACCATTCGAACATGGTGACTGACCTGAGGAGGGTTCAGGCTGTTTGGGCGAACTCAATACAGGATCGTCACGGACAGTCACAGTGTCCTGATGGCAGGCGAACACAGGTGAGTAACGTTGGGTTCTAGCAGAAGTTCGTTTCAGGTTCCTGCGGTGACAATCCAGTCGTTCTTGAACCTCAGCAGCACTCCACTGTTCGGCAGGCTTGAACTGAAAAGACAAAGCAAGGCCAGGATCTGGACAGTGAGAGACAAACATCATAACAGCTTCAGCTGCAGGATCCTCAACACACTTGTTGCGTCTACGTAAACACTCATCAGCCACATCGATCGCCTTATTCAGCCGTATCCAGTAGTCCATTGGACTCTCGTCCACCTTAGGAAGAGTGTTGTAGAAGTCAGCCATAGGCATGTTCGAGTAAGTTAACTCACTGAAATTACGCTTCAGTATATCAAACACTGTGGCGGGGAGCACTGCAGTAGCCTGCCCTGGGAAGCTACGTAAGGACACTTTGACCACGTCCCTTGCTTTTCCGGCCAACCTGCTCAAAATGAGATCAGAAGCAGTTTCATCAGTGCATTTCTTACTGTTCAAATAACTGTACATCATGTCCTCCCATTCGTGCACAGTAAATGAATCACTTCGATCACCTCTAAAGAATGGTGGAGGTGTCACATCATGTTGGACAATCACTTTCAATTTTGACGTATCAGCACCGTCATCTGAATGCTGCACATTTGACTTAGACTGCATTTGGCTGGGTTGTTGTGTTAAGTTGAGACTGGCCGAAATGCTCTCACCAATTTTCTGAGCTAAATCAGAAATTAAACCACCTAAAGACTCTGGAGTAAAAACATTATCAGCGTTTGAGTGTGCAAAAGGTGTGGAACAGGCAGTAGGGCCCACTGAGGCACCAATAGCTGAATCAGAGGCATGTACATGGTCAATTTCTGCATTAAAGAATGCCCTTCCCCTCCCAAAACATTGAGGTGGAGTTTCAGACTTTTTGTCAGGAAGATTAAACACAGCCCCACTACCCCTGCCTACTGGAAACACGGCGTTAGGTTGTTGCACAGAGCTAAAGTTATCTTGACTAACAGTGTCCTCAAACATGACTCAACTTGAATAGTAAACACCGAGAGATATGCAGAAAATGGAATTAAAAGCACTAAAAACACAACATAGTATGCAGAAAAATATATACACTCTGCAGAAACACATGTAATAATGCTCTTTCAAAGCAGTTCAGTGTGACGTCGCACGGAGAGAAAAAAAACTTACGTATGTGACGATCACAAAAACCTCCGTTATTATGAGCGTGCAGCAGCGCGAAGAACAGTTCAGCATACAGTTGCACGGAGAATGAGGAAAAAAAATGTTCCACGTGACGATCAAACTCCTTTATAATGAGTGTTCAGTTTCACGGAACAGTTCAACACACATCAAAGTGTATATGCAGCGAATAGTAGTCGATAGATAAAAACAGTTCTCAACCATACCTCACAAAAAGCAATCGTTCGATTAAAGCCGTCCTACTTGATGTGAGCAGCAGATACAGTGAACTGGTCGAGCAGAGGTGACGAGATGAAACGAGCTGCGGCCTCCGCGGTCAGCGAAACACTCCTCCAGCGATTCGGAACAGCACACCCGTCGTCTGTTGAAGCAGCAACTCCGGCGATCGGTGAACAGCCGATCATGCGAAACCCAAGGTTCACGGCACCACGTGTAACCCGTGCGGCTCGCTTATGCCCAGCGTGATGTGCGGCCAGCGACACCGGGTATTAAAACTTGGTCTGCGTTGTGTTACGTTGTGTGGATGGAGAAACAGACACGGGACAGCAGGCAGCAGATTCACTGGATCGTTTTACTGTATAACAGAGACATAAGCAGCCTCAGATCGAGTGGCCCTTATAACACTCTCTTCCATTGAATCACAGTTCAAAAGGGCGGAAGAAAACATGAACATAAGGAAAATATATACAGAAAAACATACCTGTATAACAGAGACATAAGCAGCCTCAGATCGAGTGGCCCTTATAACACTCTATAAAACAAATATGGTGCATCTCCATTACCATGTGCTTTTCACATAAAAGACAGAAATATACCTCAAAGAATGTAAAATAACAAAAATAATCCCAAGGATAGATAAAATAGTACTTTACACATAAGTATGGGTGGAAATACAGATATAAAAGATATAATTAACATAAGGATTAAATAAAATTAACAGGATGACAAAAGAAACCTACCTCTTCCATTGAATCACAGTTCAAAAGGGAAGAGGAGGAGACAGGACAGGAAATTAGGTCATACTGTGACCACGCAACACTTAAAGGAGAAGCGCACCTTTAGATCAGGTATCATAAAACGTATAAAAGAACAATTTTGTGTGAATTATAACAGTATTTAGCAGTATACTTTGTATACCTGTTACATAAGCACAGGCTCAACTCTTCAGCACAATGGTAAACCACAAAACTCAATTTTATGGTAAACTGTTTTTTAACTTACAGTTTGTTACAGTTATAAAACATTTTGTGGGTGTGTCTTTTTATCTTATACTTTTAACCATTTCAACCCCACAGGAACATCCTCTAAACTGTTACACCATGCTGTTAAAAAAAGGACCAAATTCTAACAGTAACAAACCATTTTCCATTAAAACAGTAATATACTGTAGAAAACAATGCATTCTGGGTAATATTTGTCATTTTCGAGAAAATAGCCTACAGGAATATACTGTGAGTTAACATCGCTCAAAGTCGACACTCTGTGTTCTAAATCACACCCTATACCCTCATTCACTATTCCCTACATTAGTTCACTAATATAGTCCACTTGACAGAGTGAATGAAAAGAAGAGAGTGAATTCAGACACTGATGAACACCTGATAACAGAATCACTGAAGGACAGAGAAACAAGTATACAGTAAAAAGAGAAGAAACACAAGAACTACAACTGACTTCAGCCACACTGAGTGTCAAACCAGTTCACAAACCAGTTTGACCTGATTTCGTTCATACATGTACAGAAGCTCTTGTTGAGAATTAAAGGGATAGTTCACCCAAAAATGAAAATCTGATGTTTATCTGCTTACCCCCAGCGCATCCAAGATGTAGGTGACTTTGTTTCTTCAGTAGAACACAAATGATGATTTTTAACTCCAACCGCTGCCGTCTGTCAGTGGTATAACGCAAGTCAGCGGGAACTTGGACTATAAGAGTAAATAAAACACGATAGACAAATCCAAATTAAACCCTGCGGCTCGTGACAACACATTGATGTCCTAAGACACGAAACGATCGGTTTGTGCGAGAAACCGAACAGTATTTATATCATTTTTTACCTCTAATACACCACTATGTCCAACGGCATTCATCACTCGATTCGTTTGGTCTGATCGCGCTCTGTGGCAGCGGCAGTGATGTCTCGCGCATATACTTCAATGAGAGCGAGACATTACTGGCGCTGTCAGAGCGCGATCAGACCAAACGAATCGAGTGATGAATGCCGTTGGACATAGTGGTGTATTAGAGGTAAAAAATGATATAAATACTGTTCGGTTTCTCGCACAAACCGATCGTTTCGTGTCTTAGGACATCAATGTGTCGTCACGAGCCGCAGGGTTTAATTTGGATTTGTTTGTGCATGTTTTTTTGACTCTTATAGACGAAGTTCCCATTGACACACATTATATGACTGACAGACCGCAATGGTTGCAGTTAAAAATCATCATTTGTGTTCTACTGAAGAAACAAAGACACCTACATCTTGGATGCGCTGGGGGTAAGCAGATAAACATCAAATTTTCATTTTTGGGTGAACTATCCCTTTAACAGATATGGATGTTGATGTTTGAAATAATGAAGTTTGCAGTCACCATCGTGGTTACCAGTGTTTGCTTTAGATGGGCTCTTGACTCTTTAACGTTAGTTTTCTCTGGTGTTTATAAAGCACATTTATTGTGGCATGAAAAGAAAAAAACAACAGGAAGTTTATCTGGTGTTTTTGGCTGTTGTGATAATGCTGTAATCACCTTGGACTCTGATTTAAATGATTGCTTTCTGTGTCTCTATGTTTTTATGGGTATCTATGATTCAACAGCACAAGATCCAACAATGTTTCAATAATCATTTATCTATCATTATAATTATTTATCAATCTAAGGTGTCCCCAGAATGTGTCTGTGAAGTTTCAGCTCAAAATACATAGATTTTTTTTATTCCGTTTTTTAACTGCTTATTTTGGGGCATCATTATTTTGCGGCGATTCAGGCTGCTTCCCCTTTAAATGCTCGCGCTCTCCGCCCACGGAGCTCGCAACTCTAAAATACATTGAATAAACACAGTTCACGCAGCTAATATAACCCTCAAAATGGATCTTTACAAAGTGTTCGTCATGCAGCATAACCGATCATGTGAGTATAGTATTTATTTGGATGTTAAAGTTTTATTCTGAGTGAATTTGAGGCTGTCCTCCGTGGCTAACGGCTAATGCTACACTGTTGGAGAGATTTATAAGTGTTTCAGTGTTTGTTCACAGCAGGTGTTTGAATGATTGAAAGAATGTTTCAGGAACATCATACTAACCTTTAAATAACATTCTACTAACATTAAGGAAACTGGACATTTTCATGTTCTTGAAATGTTACAAATCAACGTTCCTACAATGTTGAATTTTAGATCAAAATTAAGTTGAAAGAACATTTGAGGAACATTATACCTTATAAAAACGTTCCTGTGACGTCAAGAAAACTGGATATTTTTAATGTTCCCAGAACCAAAACTGAATATTTAGAGAACAAATATTTGTAGAAAGTTATAGGCAGGTGAGTTTTTATCAGGGTTGGAGCTAAACTCTGCAGGACTGAGGCTCTCCAGGACCAGAGTTTGCCACCCCTGTTATAGGGCATAGGGCAAGGACAAGGACTCTGTGACTCTCTCACTGGGAGCAGAGTTGAGAAAGTCTCAAGACTGTAGAATTTAATTTGTAGACTAGTTGCAGACTATGTTACAAGATGGCATATTAAACAGTAATAACGAATGTTCTTTGTTCTACATGCTGTTAATATATTTTGATGTGTTTTCCTGTCTTCAGTTCAGCAGCCTGATCAGTTGGACGGAAGAAATGCTCCCGTTTCTGTGCGTCAGCTGCAGCCCATCGATTCCAATTGGAAGAGACGAGACAGGATTACTCCCTGCACCCAAGAGTTTAAGGAAAAAATTCTTAGAGAGAATAGAGATGACGCAAGTATCTTTTCAATTAACTTTTGTATAAAACAGTACATTCTGGGACTGCCAGTCCTTCTTTTGTTGGGCTGTCGTCCTGCAGAGTTTAACTCCATCCAAGTGTTCAGGATGACCTGAAGGATTCAGACAGGTGTGTTGGAGCTGAACGCTGATGGACTGTGGCCCTCCAGAAGCAGGGTTTGACGCCCCATTAATCTTAAACTGTTTTCTAATGTAATTTTTCTGGCTTTATATAATGTTTTATGAATGATACCTGATGTGGATCAGTGTTTCAAAACCCTTAAAAGATTCTGAAATCTTAACAGTAAAACCGAGAAACATAAAAATGTATGTGGGAAAATGAATATCAGAGATATGAACAAAAACAGTTTTAATAACCAAGTAGCACAAGTCAGATCATTGTGTTTTTAAACTTATGTTTTATATAATGATTTTTCTGGTAACGCTTTTTCTTACAGCCTGGAAAGTATTGCGTAATTACAACGAATTTACAGTGTTACTTCCAGTAATTAATTGTTTTCCAAAAAAAGATTTTGGAGTCAGTGATATCAGACTATTATTATTACTTACCCTGTAACTACATGAAACAAGAGTGTAACAAGCTCCACTTTAAAGGATTAGTTCACTTTGATGAAAACATTCCAGGATTTTTCTCCTTATAGTGGACTTCAATGGAGCCCAAACAGTTGAAAGTCAAAATTACAGTTTACAGCAATCCAAGACAAGGAATAAGGGTCATATCTAGAGAAACTATAGCTCATTTTCTAAAAAAAAAAATTAAAATTTTAAACTTTTTAACCATAAATGTTCATCTTGAACTAGCTCTCTTCTTCTTTTCTATTTGAATTCCAGCAGTGTAGACACTGCTAAGTGTATTACTGCCCTCCACAGGTCAAAGTTTGAACTAAATTGTCATATACAATATGCTAGTGCAAGTATGTAACAATTTAGTTCAAACATTAACCTGTGGAGGGCAGTAATACACTTAGCAGTGTCTACACTGCCGGAATTCAAATAGAGGAGAAGAGAGCTAGTACAAGATGAGCCTTTATTGTTAAAAATTATATAATTTATTTATGTATTTATTTATTTTTTAAAAAATTAGCAATGGTTTCTCTAGAAGATAAGACCCTTATTTCTCATCTGGGATTGCATAGAGCTCTTTGAACTGCAATGAAACTGTAATTTTGACCTTCAACTGTTTGGGCTCCATTGAAGTCCATTATATGGAGAATAATCCTGGAATGTTTTCATCAGAAACCTTCATGTCTTTGTGACTGAAGAGAGAAGGACACAAACATCTTGGATGACATGGGGGTGAGTAAATTATCAGGAAATTTTAATTTGCCTTACATTCACGGCCCGCAATGTCATACTTACCCTGTAACTACATGCAACAAAAGCATTTTTCCCCATGTATTAAAAAAGATTGCAATAGTTCTTTCTACTTGCCTTGAAACAACTTAATCAGTGCACTTTCTCGCTAAATTGCTCCCAAACATAAGATTATATAATTATCGAAAGTTACGCTGTAAATTCATTGTAATTATGCAGTATTTTCCGGGCTGTAATCTAAAGCGTTACCATTTGTCTTTTATTATTATTATACCTATTGCTTTATGTAATATTATTTGTCTCATGACATGAACAAACAAGGTAAACTTAAATTATGGAAAACTTAATTAATGACCTCTAGATAACTAGATGTCTTTCATATTAATATGAATTATGTTTCAGTTCAGGTGAGTAAAGGGGATATCTATTAGAAACAGGTTTTGCTCATGTAATGAGCTCATTACATTGCTCATGACTCGAACCTCCGGCTCCAGGAACAGGGTTGGGAAACAGTGATCTAGACACTGATTCTGTTGCTTGTGCTTTAATTCTGCATAACGCTGATGTTTTCTCATAGGTTTATATACCAAACGACAAGTCTCAGAGGAAACGTGTAGCCCTGCTGATCACCAACATAAAATTCAAGTACTTAAGTTACAGGCATGGAGCAGAGAGAGACGAGGACAACATGGAGTGGCTGCTGGAAGCTTTGGGTTACAGTGTTGAGAAACACACAGATCTCTCTGGAAAAGTGCGTAAGACGTCCAGCCTTGTGAAATCATTATTGTCTGTATAAAGCTAGAAGACCTCATAAATCTCTCATATGCTACGTTATCACCATATTGGATTCCAACATATATTGGATTCAATCTTTCTGGCAATTTAATTTCTTTCAATTAGGACAGGTTTTATATATATTTTTTTAGAATTGATCAATCGTAGACCTCATTTATCTGAGCTTATTTTTCTGAATGAAAAAAAAAAAGTTATTTGTGGATAATTTTGTCCATATAAAAGTCCCCCTGTAGTCAATAATTTTATCCCTTAAAACTCATCTTTGATCACCAAAATCGCATATTTAAAGGAACACTCCTCTTTTTTTTTGAAAATAGGCTCATTTTCCAACTCCCCTAGAGTTGAGTTTTACAGTTTCCGAATCCATTCAGCCGATCTCTGGGTCTGGCGGTACCACTTTTAGCATAGCTTAGCATAGTTCATTGAATCTGATTAGACCGTTAGCATCTCGCTCAAAAATGACCAAAGAGTTTCGATATTTTTCCTATTTAAAACTTGACTCTTCTGTAGTTACATCGTGTACTAAGACCGACGGAAAATGAAAAGTTGCGATTTTCTAGGCCGATATGGCTAGGAACTATACTCTCATTCTGGCGTAATGGTCAAGGAGCTTTGCTGCCGTTCCATGGCTGCAGCAGGAGCAATGATATTACGCAGCGGCTCTAACAAATGCCTCCATGGTTGTAAGGCACGTTCCCTGTGCAAGCAGGGGGTCACAGGCGCTGCGTAATATCATTGCTCCTGCTGCACCTGTGGTACGGCAGCAAAGCTCCTTCATTATTACGTTGGAATGAGAGGGCGTATGAACATCACAAGTGTTATAGGGCTTTCAACACTGCACAAGGGTTAATTATACTATGAATTTCTTGTATCCATGATTTATGGTGTCTTTATCTATTTCATAAAGTGTATTTTATTCACAGGAAATAGAGGCTGAAGTCAAGAAATTTGCTACACTTCCTGACCATAACTCGGACAGCACCTTTGTGGTTATAATGTCTCACGGGGAAAGAATCAATCATAGAGATGCCATTGCAGGTGTCAACTATCATCCCAAGAACAACACCAGTGATGTCTTCTATGTTGACGACATCTTCAAACATCTGAACTCAAAGAACTGTCCTGCTCTGATTGACAAACCAAAGGTTATTCTGATCCAAGCCTGCAGAGGAGGTGCGACATGACTGATAACACTCAACTCCTATTCACATTAGGGATGGGCGATATGGCCTAAAAAAATTATCACGATAATTTCAGGTATTTATTGCGATAACGATACCAATGACGATAATTTTATATATATATATATATATAAAATATATATATATACCATAAACTTGATGATCATTAGTCAGCAAGAAAAATAAGAAAACAAACCATTTAAAACAAAACGAACTGGATTAGAAACTGAATTATTTAAGTATAAGTATCATAACTTTATTATTATAAAATATACCTAAACTGAGTGCTTGTAATCAAACGCATCATTTTATTCTGGAGACTGAACTCGCGCTCTGCTGCCACACTGGAGCGCGCTCACCACCTACTGGGCAGGGGTGGGAATTACATTTACAAGCTACATCAGCCTCAGTAATCTGACGGACGGCCTTCATATTTTTTCCGTCATTGCTAAAAAACAAAAACAGTTAACGCGACCTCATATATATATATATATTATATATAATGTCACACGACCGCGGTGGCGCGATTGTCATGCCGACCGTAACAGCCCTAACTGTATCAAAAAGTAACAATCCCAACTATGTCTTCAGATAGTTTACAAAATATATCTGACGCAGCTCTCCGTGTACGCGCTTCGGATGAGTACACACAAATCTCCTCACAGCGCGCGCAAGTTCTCTTTTGCGTCTTACAGTTGAATGTTTAAAGTGGCAACTGGCAAGGTTTAAATGAGTTTAGTTTAAACAGTAGCAACGTGAGATGTTCAGGTCTCACCTGCACTCGCGCGCTATCAAAACCCGGGTGATGATGGCGTGAATGACATACGGCTCATTCATTGAACATTTGTTTGATTACTGTAGTTTGCTCCACATCTGATTTTCTATAACCAAACCAGTTCCAAATTGTGAAGGGAACTCTTCGCTTAACAACAAGCTGCTCCTCAGCCTCACGTCTTTCGTCATGCTTGTTTTAACTCCACACGTGAACAGTGAATCGGTCGCGCACGAAATACGTCAACAACTAGACTTATCGTAATTATCGCGAGGAGACAAATTTTTATCGTGAGGAGAATTTTCAACGGTAGTTATCGCAAACGATAATATCGCCCATCCCTAATTCACATATTGCTGTTTCTCTTTGTAATTTGTCAGCATTATCTTTACCTTTCCTCTGGATTTACAGTAATTTTGTCATCCATATTATGAACTGTTTCTGTGTTCAGGTCACCCAGGAGGCGTGAAAATGAGTGACAGCGCACTTGACCTAGAAGCTGAAGACAGCGCACTTGACTCAGACACCTGGGTGCACAAAGAGAAAGACTTTACCTGTTTTATGTCCACCCTCCCTGGTAAGTGCTCAAGATTTATAGTATTATTCTGTTCAGGAGCTGTTCATGTTTCTTCTGTAATGAGAATAGTGTCAAAGGCTTCTTTGTGGAGTAACTTATTGTATAACCAATGAATTATCTCCACAGATATCACAGCATACAGGCATCCTGACTTACGGTCTGGAAGTTTTTTTGTCATGTACATCGTGGAGGTGTTCTGTGAATGGGCTCAAGACACTCACATTATGGAGTTGTTCAGGAAGGTGAATGAAGAAAATCTAATTTCTTATTTGGTTTGCTTTTTTTAGCCAAGATACAAAACAACATCTCCCAGTTGTTTTAGCCCAAGCGCATTGCTCAACTAAAAAAAACACAGGGATTTGCTTCTTGTCACATGTAAATATGACTTTTTTTTTTTTAGGTCACCTCAGGCATGGAGAAACACCCGGGAAGAGAGGAGAACAAACTCTTGCCGTGTTTTGAAAGAACACCCCATACGAAGAACTTCTACCTGTTCCCTGGACTCTGATGTCCAGCTTAAATCAAAATCACTCTTGATCTCTAATTAGACATCTAAACAAAAACAGAGTGTTCAGAAAATATGATTGGGTATAATTCACTCTTGTGTGCTCTTTCCTAAGTTTATCTCAATAATGAATGACCTGTGATGTACTTACTATTGACATTTTATTCATATATACAGTGCTTAACAAATTTATTAGACCACCACCCAATGTGAGGTTTGTGCCACAGCTGCCCTAAACCAATAGTATTTGGTGATTAACAAAATCATTACATGAAAACTGTGCAAAGACTATTTGACCAAGAGAAAAGAATCTGGAGTAGTGAAACTGATGGATTGACAAATTTGGGATTTACTGGATTCAAATCACACAAAAGTTTCATTAAAAGGAAGTATTTGGGAAGAACTAGAAACTATTTGGAAGCCAGCAAAAATCCAAGCTAATATCAAGGCCATACAAAATAAAAAATAAAATCTAAAATCTTTTTGGTTATTATGTGTGAATATAGAGTTTTTAGTTGTTTCAGTTTGTTATTTGACTAATAAATGACAACATAATTTTTAGTTTTTAAACAGGCTTTTTAACAAATTCCTAAAATATTTGTATTTTCTCTTGATTATGACAGGTGGTCTAATAAAAAGCACTTTTCACTTTCTCTTTCGTTGAAATTTCTCTCATATATCTTATATTATACTTTGCTATTGCCACTTTACCAAATTAACCATACAATTGATTGTTTCCATCCAAATAACACATAGTGGTCATTTTTACTCCACTTGCTTTTAAGAACATTTATAAATCTTTTATACTTAAAAAAGTAATCAATAAAGCTTTTCTAATTTGTTACCCTGCCTTTGTCTCTTGCCTCACCCTCTTTCGTCTGCATCTTGATTTGTAAAATAATTAAAAATGAAAGAGTTTGACTCACTTTGAATATGAGACTCAATCTAATATTACTGTAGAGAGATTTAGCAACCAAGTTCATCTTGCTCTAACACATCCACCAGTTTCACTAAATCCCAGACTAAAATACATGTCTGAGCTATTGTAAAGAAAAATATCATCTTTGACATGTAGCAGTTCTATATATTCCTGCAGTGATTAAGAATATGACAAATGTACCTCATAAGGGAGGAGGCAAACCAACTCTGGTGCTGAAAGGATGTGAGGAGATATAGATGGCCAATCAGCTCAACTCATGTTTCTGTCATTTTGATAGGGGCGGCAACATTGCCTAAAGACATTGGATGTAACAGCCTCATCGACACAAAAACCAGTGATGCCTGATGAATACGATCCTCAACTGGGTGGAACTGAAATAAATACTTTGAATGTTGCAATACTATCGGACTTATCTCAGACAGCAACATAGCATGGCCCAGATCCGGCCCACATCTGGTACATGTGGATTACACACGGACCAGATGTGGGCCGACTACTGTTTGCCAGTTCTCCTCTGGCAAACAGTTACGATTCAGGTTGCTATCATATGATAGCAACCTGAATCGTAACAAAGTACTGTTTGCCAGAGGAGAACTGGCCCCCCGACTAAGCCTGGTTTTCATCCAAGGTTTTTTTTTCTCTCCATTTTAACATTTAATTTGCCACCTGATGTCACCTGTTGGAGTTTGGGTTCCTTGCCGCTGTCGCCTTTTGTTTGCTTAGTTGGGGACACTTGACATTTGACTTGACATTTGATATTCAACAGTTTTCTTTACATTTATTCAACAGTGCTTTGATCTGCCTGCATTGACACTATTCTTTAACCCTTTAAAACCGGATGTGTTGTCGGCGACACACCCAACCAGGCTGTATTCATGTTACCGTAACTCTTGAACCGTTTGCGCCAGCGTAATAATTCAAATTGTTGCAGACAGTAGACAACATGGGCTCTTCGGCAATATAAGGGTTATTATGGTAATTTCGTGTCTTCCGTCAGCAAATGGCAGCTGCTTTCGGGGAGAGCGGGTGGAAGGAGGATTTGAACGGAGAGATATGGAGCGCGGCAGTTTAGGGAGTTTTGTTTCGCATAAATAATAGAAGAAACAAACAAAAACATGGCGAAGGAGTACACAGTCAATTGGGATGATTTTTGATAAGACTTTGGGAGGAGGCTAAGTGAGACTCGCATTTCGCATTTGCTGTGTGCATCTGTATAATGTGTCCGTGCGGTAAATGTATGCGTGCCGATGCGTGCATATGTAGTACACTGTGTGCAGAATTATTAGGCAAGTTGATTTTCTGATCATATTTTTTTTCCAAGCACATTTTACCAATTCCAATCCACATCAATCTTAATAACTACTATTAATATTGTTTTTAATCATTTATAAGTGATATATAATTGTTCATGAAGGCTGGAAATGAAAAATGCCCTATATTCAGGTGTGCAGAATTATTAGGCAGGTTTTCTTTTACAGATAAAATGAGCCAAAAAAGAGATTTAACTCAGACTGAAAAGTCAAAAATTATTAAATACTCATGAGAAGGACGCAATACTAATGTAATACTAGAAATTGCAAAGTTAAAGCATGACCATTGGACAGTGAAATGCTCATTGGGTCAGCGGGGTCATACAAAAACAGCTGGAGAAGAAAAGGCAAGGCAAGGCAAGGCAATTTTATTTGTATAGCACATTTCATACACAATGGTAATTCAAAGTGCTTTACATAAAAAAGAATAATAAAAATAGAACATAAGGAATAGAAATAACAGTAAAAACAGAGAATTTTGCTATCTGGATGGAAGAGCTAGGAAGTTTCAGGGAGTTTGTTGTTGTTGTCCGTCAGAGTGGATCTAAACGGATCTATCCATCAGAGCGGATCAGAATGGATCTTCCTCACACGACAGGACTGCTACCTGTTAAGGCACTTCAATCTGATAAACACAGTTTCAATCTCCCCTTTTGCCAAGACACCTCAAACTGCACCACACAGCCCTAATCCCCCTTCCGGAGATATCTTATCTATGCAACGCAGTTCAAATTTCCCCTTTGGAAATTTCCCCCTTTGGAAAGTGTCCTGACTGTAATCCAGAGATATCTTAACCATGCACTACAGCTTAAATTTCCCCATGGTTTGTCGCCTTATCCAAATTTACCAAATTTTAACCTAATCACTTTCTTCCTAATTCTCCCAGCTCTTTCAACCAGACAGCAATATTTAAAATGCATTAAAAGTCAGAATAACAAGATGATACATAAAAGATATAAAATACATTAAAAATGAAATAAAAACAGGAAAAGGAATTAAAAGAATAAAAATATAATACGTATAAAATAAAGTGCAAACAGTTCGGACATAGCACAGTGCTCAATCAGCAAATGCATAGATAAAACGATGTGTTTTGAGTCTGGATTTGAATGTGGCTACTGTTGGAGCACACCTGATCTCTTCTGGAAGCTGGTTCCAGCTGCGGCTGGCGTAACAGCTAAAAGCAGACTCTCCTTGCTTTGAGTGAACCCTTGGTATTTCTAAATGACTTGATCCTGATGATCTGAGTGATCTGTTAGGTTTATATTCTATGAGCATATCTGCAATGTATTGAGGTCCTAGACCGTTGAGTGATTTATAAACAAGTAACAGTACTTTAAAGTCAATTCTAAATGCAACTGGAAGCCAGTGCAAGGACCTGAGGACTGGTGTGATGTGTTCATGTTTTCGGGTTCTGCTCAGAATCCTGGCAGCAGCGTTCTGTACGAGCTGCAGCTGTCTTATGGTCTTTTTGGGAAGACCAGTGAGGAGCCCATTACAATAATCCACCCGGCTGGTGATGAAAGCATGAACAAGTTTCTCTAAGTCTTGACTGGAGACAAAGCATCTAATTCTTGCAATATTTTTGAGATGATAATATGCTGATTTAGTAATTGTCTTTACATGGCTACTGAAACTCAGGTCTGACTCCAAAATCACACCAAGATTCCTGACTTGATTTTTAGTTGTTTGACCCCTAGAGTGAAGATACATGTTCACTTTGAGAACTTCATCTTTGTTTCCAAATGCAATGATTTCAGTTTTGTCTTTGTTTAACTGAAGGAAGTTTAGACACATCCAATTTTTAATTTCATCAATGCATTGGCACAGGGAGTCAATGGGGCTGTAGTCGTTAGGTGATAGGGCTAGGTAAATCTGGGTGTCATCTGCATAGCTGTGGTAAGCAATTTGGTTCTTTCTCATTATTTGGCTCATTGGGAGCATATACAGGTTGAACAGGAGTGGCGCAAGAATTGAGCCTTGAGGGACTCCGCATGTCATGGATGTCCACTCAGACTTATGGTCTCCTATACTCACATAATAACCTCTCTCATCTAAGTATGACCTGAACCATTTTAGGACTATCCCAGAAAGCCCAACCCAGTTTTCCAGCCTGTCAAGGAGAATTTTGTGATCGACAGTGTCAAACGCAGCACTGAGGTCGAGTAGAACCAGCACTGATAATTTACCTGAATCTGTGTTTAGGCGAATATCGTTTATTATCTTTATGAGCGCTGTCTCTGTGCTGTGGTGCGGTCGGAAACCAGATTGAAAATTGTCAAAGTATCCATTCAAGCTCAAGAATTTGTTCAGCTGATTGAAGACAACTTTTTCAATGATCTTGCCTATGAAAGGAAGATTTGAGATCGGTCTATAGTTGCTTAATATGGTCTTATCCAGATTGCTCTTTTTCAGGAGGGGCTTGACAACTGCAGTTTTCAGGGAGTTTGGAAAACTCCCAGAGAGAAGTGAGGCATTTACCACTTCTAGGAGATCTGCTTCTAAACAGTTAAACACACTTTTGAAAAAAGATGTGGGAAGTGTGTCAAGGGCGCAGGTTGATGTTTTAAGGTGCTGTACTGTTTCTTCCAAAATTTTACCATCAGTTGCCTCGAAAACAGACATAATAGCTGCTTTCTGATGTTGTGATCTGATCTGTTTTACCCCAGTGCAGCTCAAGGATGTGCTGATCGCCTTTCTGATATTATTAATTTTCTCAGAGAAGAAGGAAGCAAACTCACAGCATTTGCTGTCTGAGAGCATTTCACTGGGAATCTGACTTGGGGGGTTTGTTAGTCTCTCTACAGTAGCAAAAAGAGTGCGGGTGTTGTTTAAGTTTTTGTTTATAATATTTGAGAAGAAGGTCTGTCTAGCTTTGCCTAATTCCACATTGAAAGCATGAAGAATATCTTTATAGATGTTATAATGGATTTCAAGTTTTGTCTTTCGCCACATGCGCTCAGCTTTTCTGCATTGTCTTTTCATATTTTGCACTGCTGTTGAGTTTCTCCACGGTGCTTTTTGTCTGCCACTCTTCTTCCTGACTTTCACAGGAGCAATGTTATCAATAACATTCTGTACTTTTGAGTTAAAAGAATCAAGGAGAAAATCAACAGAGTCTGCAGATATGCTTGGTGTTAAAGATATAGCCTTCATAAACAGTGCACTAGTATTCTCATTTAAGCATCGCTTTTTGACCGAGATAGATCTAGCTTCAACAGTCGGAGAGATCAATAAATCAAAGAAAATACAGAAATGATCAGATAGCGCTACATCCTTAATGACAATGGATGAAATGTTTAGACCCTTACTAATAATTAAATCTAGAGTGTGTCCACGATTGTGTGTGGGTCCATGTACATGTTGAGTCAGATCAAAAGTATTCAAAACAGTTATGATTTCTTTTGCCATATTGGATTCTGCATTTTCTATGTGGATGTTAAAATCCCCAGTAATAGCAAAACAGTCAAACTCTGAGGAAATTGCTGATAACAGTTCTGTAAAGTCCTCCACAAAGGCTGGAGAGTATTTTGGAGGCCTGTAGATAACTATAAGTAGAATGTGAGGAGCACCTTTTAATACAATACCCACGTATTCGAAAGGCAAGTAATCACCAAATGACACTTGCTTGCATTGATAGACATCTTCAAATAGAGCAGCAACACCTCCACCTCTCCTAACAGCTCTGCCGACACTCATAAAAGTAAAGTTAGGAGGGGCTGTTTCATTCAGGATTGTTGAACTGCAACTGTCTTCAAGCCATGTTTCATTTAGAAGCATTAAATCTAGGTTGTTTGTGGTTATTAAGTCATTGACTAGAAGTTATTTATTTTTTAGTGAACAGATATTTAAAAGTGCTAATGTAACAGTCTTACTTTCTGTCTCTACAGTTATCTTAGTTTGACGTGTAATAGGTAGTAGATTAAATGGGTTTGCCAGAGAAGGCCTTAGGCTTTCTATCACGTAATAAAACAGAAATAGAGAAAGCTACAGGCACACTGGGTTCCCACTTGTTCTGTAAACATTTGATAAAGTCACTGTTATCATAGCGGGGACCCGACACACATCACTGAGAGCTGTTATCGGTTGTTTTTGGTTCACCTAGAACAGATGGAGGAGGTTGAGGGCCCTGGCATTGTGGCAGGGGCCGAAGAGCTCTCGCAGGAGGAGGAGGAGGGCGAGCTGGGCCCACAGGCTTTGGTGGTTTCAGGGCTTGCTTTTTTGTTGATATTTGGGGGCTCGCAGCAAAAGAGTGGGAGAGTTTGGTTCCAGCATACACCAGATCCTCCATTTTCTCTGAGAAGCACAGAAGAGGGGATGCTGGAGAGAGGGATAATGTGTCCGGTGAGAGGGGCTGTTGCTCTGGTGTTACCGGAGGCTGTAATATGTTGTCCTGGCTTCCCTGGCTGTTTTCCCGAAAGTCGTCCTTGGGTGCTGAATCTTGGAGCAGTTCTAACACATCACTGTCTATCGGTGAGCTCTGTGGGCAGGGCTCAGTCAGGATTGTGTCCATGAGCAGTGGTTGTTGTGGCTGTGTGGTGTAATCATTGACCTTGTGGGATGTGTCAATCGCATGTCCATTCAGGTGCTGAAATGAAGTCCTGTGGTCAGTTGTACTCTGTCCAGGTGTGTTTGTGCCATTCAGGTTGAGTGGATTTGCACACACTGCTGAAGGATGATGGAGGGAGAAGTAGATATTGTCCTTTAGCACTCTTGAGCCCAGTTTGTTTGGGTGCAGGCCATCATGAGTGAACATTTGTCGCTGACTCCAGAACAGATAGAAGTTGTCAATGAAATTCAGTCCCTTTAAGCTGCAGGTTTTTTGCAGCCATGTGTTAAGCCCAAGCAACCATGTAAATCTATTTGTTCCTCTTGCTGGGAGTGGTCCACTGATGAACAACTGAACTTTTACTCTTCTAAGCATTTCAAAAAGTTCATTGAAATCCTTCTTAAGGAGTTCTGACTGCTCTTTATGAATGTCATTCTTCCCCACATGAATTATGAGTCGATTTGCAGTCTTATGTTTCATCAGAATGTTTTGAAGTTCCCTGTTTATATCAGAAGTTGTTGCTTGTGGAAGGCAGCATGTAGTTGTATCCCTGCTGCTAATGTTTCTGATTATGGAGTCCCCCACTATCAGAGTCCTGGGCTCGGCTGCGCTCTGAGCTGAGTGCCGCTGTCTGCTCGACCTTGAGCGCCAGTTAGCATCAGTGTTAGCTGCTGGCTGATTTGATCTGTGTCCGATCATGTTTGGGGATTCCTCACCCACATTCATCATGTCTGGAGACTCCTCACCCACATTCATTAACACTTCAAATCTGTTCTACAGATGTATTGGCGGTGGTGGGGAGCTAGTGTTTGGGGTAGAGTTTGATTTTCCCATACCAGAAAATGATATTTAATGTTATTACACTGGACTAAAATTTACTCACCCAAAGTCTATCAACTTCCCAAAAATGTTTTGATACCTTTTGTAATTTTTTGCGCTTATTCCTCCACATTGTAACACTTTTAAATCTCTCATATGCTACATTATCACCAAATATTGGATTCAATCTTTATGGCAACTTGATTTCTTTCAGTTAAGACAGGCTTTATATTTCCGTTTAGAAATGATCAATCATAGACTCATTTATCGTTTATGTACCTCAGTTTTAAAATAATAAAAACTGATTTTAAACTGCGTGTTTGAGACTGTATTTAGATCGCTGCAGTTTTAAAGATAAAATACTCGGACTTCCGGCGGGTCTGGCCTTGTGATGGCAGCACAATAACAGGGCTCTTCACTTAACAAGTTAAAACCTGCCCCAGACATCGATTCAGAATATAACATATGGGTTGTTAATGTACGAAAATTCGTTCTTGTAAGTAAACAGCGAATCTAAAATGCAAAGTCGAAGAAATCGCGAGGGAACTGGCAAAATAACCGATGCCTTCAAGCCTAGCCAAGCGGCTAGTGCAAATGTTAACCAGGATGCTTCCAATGACTCGCTGACCTCTGAAATTCTCAACGAAATGCGTGGCATGAGAAAGGAAATAAATGAGAAGTTTGGAAAATTGGAGGAATCGATCAAGCAAGTAAATGAAGGGATAAAAGGACTCGAAAAACGATTGGAGGAATCCGAAGACAGAATCGGCATTACTGAGGACAGATGCGAGCGATCGGACAGGCTGTTGAGCTTCAGATGGAGGAGAAGTTAGAGGACTTGGAAAACCGATCAAGGCGTTCAAATGTGAGAATATATGGACTGGAAGAAGGAGCAGAAGGAAACAGAAACATGATTGAATTCGTGTCGACAACATTGAAGCTGATACTTGATCTGCCCGAGGATGAGGACTTGGGTATAGAGCGCGCACATAGATCGCTCGGGATGAAACCGACAAATCCAAACGCGGCCCCGCGATCAGTCGTGGTTAAGTTTTTGCATTTTCAGACGAAACAACGGATCTTGCACAAAGCCTGGGCTACTAAGGGTTTGCAGTTTAATGGGAGTCGTGTCGCGCTGGATCATGACTATTCCAACGCAGTACAACGCAAACGAAGAGAGTATAAAGACATCAAAAAGCAGCTGAAAGAACGCAAGATCAAGTTCAAGTCACCTTACCCAGCGATACTGAAAGTTCAGCTTGAAGATGGAGAAGTGAGTTACAGCTCTGCCTGGGAGGCGGCGGAAGGTCTTCAACATCTGGGGATCCGAGCGAAGCTTTCAGAGGCCGAGATGCGAGAAAGAGACTTGTTCAAGCTGGGCTTGCTGCCGCGGAAGCGCGAAGAGACACATTTATCTACAACTCTGGTTGGGGATATTGAATCGCTCTCAAAGTGAATAATATACTCAGGCAAGTAAGTTGTACGGATTTAAAAGTGTAGAAAAATAATAGAGACTGTCCTATGTAAACAGTTTTCCTTACTACACAAACTTGATAATATGTTTGACTTTGTGTTAAATACAGAATAAAAACAAAATGTTTAGTTGCACTCAGGGATAACGGATTAAACCCAGTTCGATGCTGACTTGAGGGGCTGGTTGAATGCAAAACGGCGGACTTGGAAGGAAAATTCGAAGCAGATAATCAATAGCGTTTAATAGTCTAATAGATTACCTGCTTTACTGCCTTTTACATCAGGCAGGGAAGGCCCAAGCACCAATAGGGCTGCTTGGATAAACCTTAAACTTGTCATCTCTGTTAGAAATGGCTAAAGGAATCCCATGGTTCAGGAGGGATTGTAGTTGTGGAAGTGGTTATGTTCTTTCAGACTCCACAATATATTGTTCTTGGATGTTGTTCTTTGTCAATATATGTTTAATTTATTTTTGGTTTTATGTTTTTTTTCTTTATTGTAAGAATATTAAAAGAGTGGGACTTACAACAGTACATCTGCGGTAAATATGCCATGTTTTAAGGGATAGGTGCAGCAATATTAGAGGGTTAAGTTGGATAAGACAGGAGAGTAAAGTGCAATTCAATATGACATTGTAAATGAGGGGGTATAATGTAGTATCTTATAATGTGAAAGGTTTATATAACCCAATTAAGCGACGAAAAATTATGGATCAGCTTAAAAATATGCATTCTGATATTGTGTACCTCCAAGAAACACATCTGTCAGATGACGAGCACAAGAAATTAAGTAAGTCTTGGGCTCCACAGGTTTTCTATTCTGCTTACAGCTCAGGCCATAAGAGAGGAGTTGCCATTTTACTACACCGGTCAGTTCAGTTTTGTCTAGATTCAGTATTTAAAGATAAAGAGGGGAGATATATCATAGTAAATGGAATGATAGATGGGGTTTGGGTTACTATGTGTAATGTTTATGCACCGAATGACAATAAACCACAATTTATAAAAAACATCTTTAGTGTAATAATAGAAAGAGCAAAGGGCCTTTTATTGGTTGGGGGAGATTTTAATTGTTCACTGTCTTTGTTATTAGATAAATATCCACCCTCATCCTCACCTCAGACATCAATGGCCAAAGCCCTTAAGAATGTTTGTGAGGAACTCGAGTTTTTAGATATCTGGAGATTCTTACATCCAAAACAACGAGATTATACTTTTTTTTCCCCACCCTCATGGGACATATTCTAGGATAGATTACTTCTTTATGCCAAAAAGTGAAGTCTATAGAGCAAGAGAGTGTGAAATTCATAATATCTCATTATCTGATCATGCTCCTGTGTCACTGATATGGGAAGTTGGCCAAAGACCTTCTTGTAGTAGATGGAGGTTGAATACATCACTATTAGGAAGGCCAGAGATTAAAACATATATAAGACATGAATTTGAACAGTACCTAGAAATTAATGATAAACCAGATACATCACCCATAACATTATGGGAGGCGGCTAAAGCTGTGTTAAGAGGGAAAATTATTTCATGTTCTTCCACATTAAAAAAAAGAAGGATAGAAAAGCAAAACAAACTCGAACAAAAAATAAAAATTCTAGAAATACAGCATAAGCAAAACCCAACAACAGAGAATCTAAAACAGCTCAAGGAGGTGAGAAGGGAACTAGATGATTTACTCACAGAGAAAGTAGAGAGGAACATAAGATTTTTGAAGCAAAAATTTTATGAGCATGGGAGCAGAGCTAACCGTTTGTTAGCCTCTCAGTTGCGGAAAAAAATTGGTTTAAAAATTGGTCAAAAAATTAAGACCAACTCTGCTGATAAACCTTTTTTGTATAAACCTGCTGAAATCTCAGAAACCTTTGCTGCTTTTTATAAAAACCTTTACTCAGATACAGACATATGCTCAGAGCCAGAACAAATTAAATCATATTTAGATAAAATTAACCTCCCCAAGATGGACATTTTAACTTCAAACATGATTGATAACCCCATAACAAAGGAAGAAATAATGGAAGCCATTAAAAAATTAAAGAATAATAAAAGCCCTGGGACAGATGGGTATACAAATGAGTTTTATAAAGCATTTAGTGACATTATAAGTCCCTTATTAGAAAGAACATATGCCCATATTATGGAAACTGGTAAAATGCCATATTCATGGAAGGAGGCAATAATTTCAGTCATTCATAAAGAGGGGAAGGACCCTACGGATTGTGCCTCATACAGGCCAGTTGCCCTCCTTAACACAGATTGCAAATTGTTAACATCTATACTGACTAGGCGTATAGAGAGAATTGTTGTGCATCTGATAAATCCAGATCAGACTGGATTTGTGATCGGGCGGCATGTGCATGATAATATTCGAAGACTACTCAATATCATGACATATAGCTCCTCTCAACAACTTCCTTGCATGGCACTAGCGTTAGACGCAGAGAAAGCGTTTGATCGCGTATCTTGGCCTTTTTTGTTTAAGGTGTTAGAGAAATTTGGATTTGGCCCTAAATTCGTTAAGTGGATCCAATTGTTGTACTCAGGCCCACAGAGCATGGTCAGAGTAAATGGCTGTCTGTCACAGCCATTTCAATTAAGTAGGGGGACGAGGCAGGGATGCCCTCTATCCCCACTATTGTTCGCAATGAGTATAGAGCCTCTGGCTCAGGCTATTAGAGATAACTTACAAATTAAAGGAATTGATATAGATAATTATGTACACAAGTTGTCCCTCTATGCAGATGATGTCCTTGTATATGTTTCAGATCCTCTAAGTTCAGTTCCAATATTAATGGAGGAAATTAAACAATATGGAAATTTATCAGGATATAAAATTAATGTTAATAAAACTGAAGCCCTAGCTTTAAATACACACATTTCCCCTCACATAAAAGCTTCCTTTCATTTTAGATGGCCAAGAGAAGGCATAACGTATTTGGGAGCAAAAATCCCCCCAAATTCAGATAAATTATATGAGGTCAACTATATTAAGCTCATTAAAAAAATTACAAGTGATCTTGATAGGTGGTCAATGTTGCCCCTCTCTATGGCCGGAAGAATTGAGTCAATTAGAATGAATATCCTTCCCAGATTGATGTTTTTATTCCAGGTACTACCCCTCACACCTCCAAGGTCCATGTTTACACTGTTGGATAGATTAACTTCCAGATTTATCTGGCAGGGAAGACGCCCTAGAGTTAGATACAAGGTTCTACAGTTACAAAAATCTCAAGGAGGCTGGGCTCTACCAAATTTCAGATACTATTGGTTAGCATGTCAGTTAAGAGCCATGACAGTGTGGATATCAGATAGGTCTGATACAGGATGGCTTGAAATAGAGAAGACAAATTGCTCATGTGTGCCATTGGCAGCTATTCCTTTTTATGAAGAGAAGAGCTGTAATAGCCGTTTAGGGAGGTGGACAATGACTACTCTTTTAGCGTGGAAAGAAGTTCAGCGGAGTTTTGGTCTTTTAACTGGGGACTCTGCCTTGTCAGACATCTCATGTTTAAATAAATGTATGCCCCTACAGCTAGATTCAGGCTTTCAGAGGTAGAGACTATACAATTTACGTTTGATTCATCAATTGCTAGTTGGTACTACATTGAAAACCTTTGAACAGCTGGAATTAGAGTTTGGTTTACCAAGAGCTGATTTTTTCCGATATCTTCAAATAAGAAATTTTCTCCTCAAACATCCAAATTCAAAAGAAATTCTAAACCCATTATCACCAGTAGAACAATATTTTAAAATAATTCAGCTTAATGAGAAGGCAGGTAAACCGGTATCTACTTTATATCGGGCCCTATCTGATATGAAAAAAGATAATATTGAACATATCAGGCACAAATGGGAAAACGAGTTTAACAAGGAAATAAATGAAGAGGCCTGGAGAAATATTTTTATTGACTTGCATAAAGTAACGAATTCGGTTAATTGGAGAGAATTCAGCTGGAAATACTCAATCCGATTTTTCAGATCACCAGTAGTGGTATCCAAGATCAATCTTAACCAAACGGCTTATTGCTGGAGAGACTGTGGGGAGGCTCTGGCCAATCACACACATATATTTTGGACTTGTCCTAAATTAACAGGTTTTTGGAATGAAGTATTTGATATTGCAGAGAAAACATTAGTTATAAAATTAAATAGAGACCCCATGATGGCTATTCTTGGGGCCAATATGAAAGAAGTGAAATCTAAAGAGGGAAAATATTTACTCCAAATACTCTTTGTAGCTGCAAAAAAAGCTATCACCAAAAATTGGCTCCAGAGGGAGCCTCCAACCTGTAATAAATGGTTATCTTTAATTAAAGAAATATATGTTATGGAAAAAATAACATATAGTCTTAGATTGGAACATGCATCATTTAAAAAAAGATGGGCAGCCTGGTTAGAAGGAATGGCTTTGGACTGGGACTGATGGCTTTCCAGGCATGGCAAATCTAGTAATATATACCTAGCAATAGTAATACCTATAATTAATTAAAATGAATAAATAAAAAGTCCCACCCTCCTTGGTTGGATTCAAGTATTAATTTAGTTATATAGTTTTGTTAATGGTTTTCTATTTTGGTGTTTTGTTGCTGTGTGTTTTTTTTCTTTTTTTTTTTCTTTTATGTATTTCCTGTGAAGATTTTTGTTGTATAATGTTTGTTAAATATGTTTTATGTTTATGGTTGGTGATTAGGTGGTCCTGCAAAAAAAAAAAAGTAAAAACAGACATGTATGATGTATGTTACACACAGGATGTATGTAAGTTTGTTCTTAAAAGAAAAGAAAAAAAAAAAAGGAAAATAAAAATTAAGTTGAAAGAAAAAAAAAAGATAAAATACTCAACAATGGTGTGGACTTATGAATTTGCACATGGTTTGTCTTAAAGCATATAGACATGTAAACAACCATAAAAACTTGATTTTCACCACAGGGGGACTTTAAATAAAATCACACCAGTGTGTTTTAATGATTAACCAGTAAAATTTGTTTTGAAAAGCTTTTAAAAGTCATAAAGTCACACTTGTGGTGTTCACAGTCAAAAATGATCGACCTACAGAAAAATAGCTAATAAATACTCGATTCAACAGGCGCAAAAAATGGTCGAGCACCCACGGAAAAATATGAGATATTCTCCATTGATTTTAACTAATAAAAAATCGATTTGAGCTTTCAGACACGATCTTCACCCTTTTTTATAGTTTATTTAAGGCCGTTTCTATGGCAATATTTTAATGGCAAATGTCGAGAACACATCCAAGTGATGCGCGAGCACAAATGGCTCTGCTCTCGATCAGATACATGAGCGCGCTCAAACACAAACTCTCCTTTGCATCAGATATCAGCGAGAGCATGACTCGCGACAACACTCGTGAAAAGAATGTGCTTTTGGGTCGAAATTGTCATCTTGCTGCACGGATATAATGCAAATAAAACATCCACTTGACGTCGATTTGAGTTAAATAAGAAGCGAACTAGCGCTGAAACGTGTTGTTTTTGAAATCATGCTGAGGAACGTTGTGGCTCGTGTAAGTGCGCGTCAGTGTATCACTTGACTCTTCTTTCCAGGGAAATCACTAACAAAATGCACACAAACATGTCCCTGCTCTTGATATACAAACATTCTTTGTACTTAATGAGGAAAAAACAATATGAGGGCAGATTCGAACCACTGATAATTAGAGCTATGCTGGAATTTTTGTCAACTAGTTTTCTTTAAATTAGGACAGGTTTTGTATTTGTTTTTGGTGATGGTGTAGCATAACTAGAGATTTATAAGCAATTTTTTGCAGGTTGGTCATTTTTGACCGTGAACATCACAAGTGTTATAGGGTTTTCAACACCACACAAGGGTTAATTATACACTATGCATTTCTTCTTTCCATGATTTATGGTGTTTTCTAGTCTTTATCTATTTATTAAAGTGCATTTTATTTACAGGAAATAGAGGCTGCAGTCGAGAAATTTGCTGCACTTCCTGACCATGAAGACTCAGACAGCACCTTCGTGGTTTTAATGTCCCACGGGGGAAGAATCAATAATAAAGATGCCATTTTAGGTGTCAACTATCATCACCGGCACAACGCCAGTGATGTCTTCTTTGTTGACGACATCTTCACCCGTCTGAACTCAGAGAATTGTCCTGCTCTGATTGACAAACCAAAGGTTATTCTGATCCAAGCCTGCAGAGACTGATAACACTCAACTCCTATTCACATATTGCTGTTTCTCTTTGTAATTTGTCTGCATTTAACTTTACCTTTCCTCTGGATTTACAGTAATTTTGTCATCCATATTATGAACTGTTTCTGTGTTCAGGTCACCCAGGAGGCGTGGAAATTAGTGACAGCGCACTTGACTCAGATGCCTGGGAACACAGAGAGAAAGACTTTGCCTGTTTTATGTCCACCCTTCCTGGTAAGTGCTCATGTTTTATAGATTTTTTTTTCTGTTCAGAAGCTGTTCATGTTTCTTCTGTAATAGGGTGACCATATTTTGATTACCGAAAACCAGGACACTCGGCCCAGCAATGAGATACTCAAATGATACTCGAAGTTTACTCAAAGATGCCTTATAATTTCAATACATTTAAAGTATGGCTCCTCTGTATGGATAGAAAATTGTTATATTACAAAATACTATCTATAACCAAAGACACAAATTCAGATAGGCTTCTCAGAGGTTACTCAACATGTTTTATTATGACAAGTTTCAAAAATAACAAATGAAATAATGATAGAAATAATGTCTCTTCTGTATTAGAAAAATAATAAATAACTAAAAAAATACCTCTGCTATATTAGCAATCCAAATTTAACAAAAATAGCTCTGACAAACTTACAAAAACTAACAAAAAATATCTATATCTTTAGTTTTCTTCTTCATTCTCTTTTCCTCTTCTTCATCCTGTTTTTCTTCCTCATCCTCCTCGTTTGCCCATCTATATTTTGCCGTAGAGCTGATCTTTCCCAGCAGTTTTTTGTTACTTAACAAATAAGCATGAAAGTTATAAAGAAATTTATATAGGCCTTTCAGCTGTTACATCGCAAGGTACAAAGGAAGAGCACAACGAGCTGAACTCATTGTAGACGATAGCTGAAGGTTGCTCTGCTGTTACACGAAGTATCTGTTATTTACAGATGACTGCACAAATCATGCATACTAATGAAAACATATAAACTGTTACCTAGAAGTAGTAAACAACTGTAGTTTAGACATAAGTCAGCCGCGACGCTGAGAATATAGTTACCTTTATGGAATAATCCACTAATGTCTTGATATACAATGTGAACTAATATTCTCAGTTGCACGTGCAATCGCACATGTCTGCGAAACTCATTTATATTAATGTATGCTCCGCCTTCGGAAACCGAAAATCGCAGAAACCGAAAATCTCGTAACACCGGTCAATTTGATGGCCCAATGAAAAACAATGAAAACCAGGACATTTTCATCACTTTATAAAAAACAACCAGGATGGCCAGGACAGGACGTGAAATGTCCTGGGAAAACAGGATGTTTGGTCACCCTATTCTGTAATGAGAATAGTGTCAAAGGCTTCTTTGTGGAGTAACTTATTGTATAACCAATGAATTATCTCCACAGATACCAAAGCATGGCGTACTAAATCTGGAAGTTATTTTATCATGTACATCGTGAAGGTGTTCTGTAAATGGGCTCATGACACTCACATTATGGAGTTGTTCACAAAGGTAAATGAAGAAAATTCCATTTTTATTTATTTATTTATTTTTTTTAAGATACTAAACAACATCTCCCAGTTGTTATAGCCCAAGCGTATTGGTCAACTAAAAAAAAACACAGGGGTTTGCTTCTTTGCTTCTTGTCACATGTAAATATTTTTTTTTTTTTTCATAGGTCACCTCAGACATGGCGAAACGCCCAGGAAGAGAGGAGATAAAACTCTTGCTGTGTATTGAAAGAACATCCCTTACGAAGAACTTCTACCTGTTCCCTGGACTCAGATGTCCAGCTTAAATCAAAATCACTCTTGATCTCTAATTAGACATCTAAACAAAAACAAATTTGATTAGGTATAATTAAAAATCTTATTTATATTGACTCAGGAATACAGTTACAATGTTCCTCATATTCAAGGCATGCACCTGTGATGTACTTATTATTGACATTTGATTCATTCATATACAGTGCTTAAAGCTGCAATGTGTAAAATTTTTGCAGGAAAATATTCAAAAACCACTGGGCCAGTGTTATTTATTTTGTTCACTTGAGCACTTACAATATCCCAAATGTTTCCAACTATTTGTAAATCGGGAGAAAATTGCAATTTTAACCAAGGCTCCGGGACGTGTGAGGCGTCGCCTGTCAATGGCGTCATACCCGCGTTACCTCTTCTGTTCTTACAGACTGAATCTCCAATCTCAAAAGGACCATCTTTGAGAGATCATTTAAAAGGGTTAACTATATTCAGAATAATGATGCCTTATATGTGCATGATGTGCTTATTGGAACTTATGATATCTTAATATATGCAGTATTGTGATTATTGTTTTATTAGGTCAGGTCAGTAATATGTGCAAGAGATGTGTCATGTTTGAAAGTTAAAGCTCATATTATTCTTTATAATGCAAGGTGCATGAAACATTGAAATTCTGTATCAGGGATATATTAGGAAACTTTATAAAGTTACTAATCAAACAGGAAAATGTTCCACGAACGTCACATGATGCAATCAATGAACAAAGAAGAAACAGTACGTGGCGTGTCTGAGCTCTGTAGCAGCGTCTCATTGGAGAATCGCGTCGGAGGACGTAACCAAAGGTTCTCCTTAAAACTATGCTGTCCAGACAGCTCGTTGCTGATATTTTCACCCAACGGTCTTCGCTTGAGGTTTGACCAGGTGCTCTCTTACATCAAACAGCCATCGCTGGTTTTCCACCGAACAGCCATCACATCCAGAACTCTGAAACACTCCGTTGAACTTCGTGACCAAAAATCTCCAAAGCCGAAAGCCGCTCAAGCAACAGACTCTCAGAAGAGCTTTCAGTACGTTTCACCAGCCGGCGACCTCCTTCCAAATTAAAATTAATTGCATGCCATTTATCAACACAAGCCATCCAGAATTTAATATGATATTGTAAAATCGATCTATCTTACTGCAGTGTGTAACAGTGTCTCACAGCAGCACCTGTTATCTGAAGATCAGATTTGCAATGATCTCTTTGTCAAGTCCAGTCAAAAAACATCACTACACATCAGTGCTTGTGTTTTGGGACAACACTTGTGTTCATTATGACACGTTCACTGTGTCAAACACAAACATTCAGAACGTGTCAAAAAGCATTTGTTAAAAAAAAAACACTAAAATTGGCTAAATTCTTACACATCAGTGTGTGAGTTTAGGGACAACACTCGTTGTGTTAATTCTGACACATTCATTGTGTGACGATTTTAAATGTGTCAGGAAGGTGATCGGTTAACAAGCAGAATCACCAAAGGAGAAAATCACAATTTTTAAGTCACCATCATGGAGATCAGGATTTGCTTTAGTCGAGCTCTTGACCCTTGACTTATTAATAAAAGGTTTTGTTTGGGCTGTTGTAATTTTAATTATAACAGCCAGACAAACAAAGAGAAAAAATGATCAGGTGGTGTTGGTAATGTTTTCACAACAAAAATCAAGGGTCAAGAGCTCAACTAAAGCGAACATGGTGACCTCAAACAAAACATTTTCAATAAGACATCAACATCTAAACCTCTGATAATTCTCAATAAGAAAACCTCTGCTTCTGTAGGTCGTGTGACAGAAATAAGGTCAGTCTGGTTAGTAATAAGTGGAGCTGGTAATGCTGTTTGTGGAGTTGTTGAATCAGATCATCAGAGATTTAATGTCTTTTATCTTCAGTTCATCTAAGGCTGTGGCTGAAGAAAGTTGTAGTTTGTGTTCATTTCTCTTTCTTTCAGTGTTTGTTCACAGCAGGTGTTTAAATGATTGAAAGAATGTTTCAGGAACATCACACTAACCTTTAAATAACATTCTACTAACATTAAAGAAACTGGACAATTTATGTTCTTGAAATGTTACAAATCAACGTTCCTACAATGTTGAATTTTAGATCAAAATTAAGTTGAAAGAACGTTTGAGGAACATTATACCTTTAAAAACGTTCCTCTAACGTCACGAAAACTGGACATTTTTAACGTTCCCAGAACCAACACTGAATATTTAGAGAACGTTCTTATAACAAAATTCTAAAAGTTCCTTATAGAATTCATTTTAAGTAATTTTTTGTTTTTAAATCTTTGCATGACACAGCTCCTTCATACATTGCTGATCTTATTCATGTCCATGAGTCAAGAGTAGGCTAATGCACAAAATCTATATGTTCCGCAATCTAAACTAAAATCCAGAGGTGACCGGGCATTTGCGGTAGCTGACCCAAGGCTATGGAACAGTTTACCAGCGCATTTGAGACAATTATCATCTCTGAATGATTTTAAGAAACAGTTAAAAACATATTTTTTATTTTACATTAGCTTTTGATCAGGTATGAGTATTGAGGTATTGTCGCTGCAGCTACCGAGTTAGTCTTGAATGTTGGGTGTTCATAAATGCCAGTAGTGATGTTGTACAACGAGGACGTTGTCATGTCGTCAGTCATCAGACAGTATCCCAGTGTGTGTGTACTGTGTAGTGAGCCAGGGTCCTTACTGTCCTTACTAGTGCCTGAATTCGACTAGGGAGCTGAATGAAACACACCAGCAGATGTCCTCGTTGAGCGCTTCAAAACAGTGAATTTGTTCCATTGATTCATTTTCAGGAAGCACCATTTGCCATATTTGCTTCTCTGTTCTAATCTACTATTCTACTCATAGAAATCAGTATGTTTGTAGGCTATATCTGTCTCATATAAGTGTGTATTATGCCACGCCCATAAACTTTCTGGCAGATTCCATCAGAACTCAGCTGCTTTTCTTAAAGGGGCCGCCGCGAAATTAAAGGCGCACACGCAAGATTGTGGGTTTGTCACTCATAACTCTACAGTCTGTACAGTTTAATTACCATATATTATAATCTGTCTGTCATTTCCCAGATGATTGAGAGCAGTGTATTTTTCTGACTTTTTTGTACCACAATCTTTCTCTTTTTAGTAAGAAGCCCTCCCCTTTAAATCTCCTCCAGGGACCACCAAGAGTCTCTCCTTGTTTATGTCGGTTGGCAATAAATCGCCGATGGTCACTGTTCGCGTCAGCGCTCCGCGATCAGTCTCGCTGCTCTGCTTTTCTGCCTGATCTTCCGCTTTTTCTCGGGCGTCTCTCGTTCTCCACTCATGCATTTACTGTATTTCGTTTTCCTGCTGCTATGGACCGGTCCGGTGCGCAGTTATTTCCCGGAGGAGCGCTGGAGCCCGGAGTCCGCGCTGCTCGCGCCGCGGGTGCTGGTCGCGCTGGTGTGCCGCAACTCTGCGCACTCTCTGCCGCATGTCCTCGGAGCCATCGACCGCCTCAACTACCCCAAAGACCGCATGGCTCTATGGTGAGTCCCGGCGCATTGAGATTATTTGGCGTAATTGACCAGAATTGATGTCTGCGCGATTTCGTGTTTGACAGATGCGCGTCCAGCAGACGCGACGCTGGACTGATGTTTGCGTGTTAACTGTAATGCAGTGACTGCAGGCTTTCTGTAAATTAAGTGAGGGGAAGTAAACAATAGAGAGTTGAGTGAACTGAACTAACAGCAGCTGTGCTTATGAGATGTGATGTGTGATTTATCTCTGTTTGGGAGCGAGAGAGAGAGAGAGAGGGGTTTGGATCTATTCCTGCTGTGGCCTGTGTGTGTGCATGGAGGGGAAATGAGCAAGTTTAGACGTGTCCAGGGCACAGACACCCCCTCATACCCCAGCTCTGCCCCCTTTTTCCACTCATGCCGATCCGATCAGTCGACGTGTCTTTGTATCCGCGCACGCCGCATGAATGCGGAATTTGTGAGAAAACACAACAATCTCCTGCATGAATGAGCTGAAAACTTCCCTGCGGCGACAGCGAGATTCAATTCATGAAACACCTTCTGAATTTATGACCTCATAAAACATGCACGACATGCACATCTTTAATAAACGGATTCTATTGTTGATTCATAATAATTTAGAGCATGTTATAGAATGCATATACATCAAATACTTTACTATAAACAAATCCCCTCAGCAAGTCATTTCAGAAATGAACGTTGGCCCCCCCAAATTTTTTTGACACCCATGAAAGAAAATGCATTTGATTTGTTAAATGTTTTTGTAAAATAAGGAAAATCAAAATATCTCTCCAAGTGGCATTTAATTTGAAGAAAGATAGTAAAAGAAGTTTGGTTTTACATGATAAAACAATAGAAATACTAAAGTGAAGAGAACGTATGTGGATTGTTGAACATTTATGCATTTAGCAGACGCTTTTATACAAAGTAGAAACAAACAATTCATCAACAATGTTAATACACAATGCCAAGTTTATTAGACAACTAGATTAGATTGGAACAGATCACCCAAAAATGAAAACTGTCAATCAGGATTGTCCAAGTATTCTGGACTCTGTTTATAACCCAATAGAAGTTTTGAATTTACCAAAAAAAAAAAAAAAAAAAAAAAAAAATTGGTCCACACAACTCATGCATTATATACCAAAGCCACACATAAAAAAAAAAATGAATTGTTAGATTTACTTAAAAAGCAGCATCAAGTAGTTCCACACAATTGAGTAATTGTACAAATAACAATTTAGTTGTATGAACAAAAAGTAAAGCTGGCTATATTTCTTTGAGTAAATACAAATCATTTGAATTTGTCACTGTTACATTATATTATGTGCAGTTTACTTAATTACATTTATAGAAGTTTATTATATAAAGTGAACACATTTATTGACTTAATTTACCTTATTAAATTAATTATTTGCAAAATGCACTCAAAAATGATTCATTGAACAAACTCAATTGAACTGAGAGCAGGAATTAATCCTCTAAACATGCATGAGTGCTGACAGCCTAAACACAGTTAACACAATTCAAACACATTTCAGAAACTCCTCTAAATGTCCAACATAATTAAACACTAACATAAACTAACAACATTTTTCCCTTTACTGAAAACATATAAAATAACACTTAATCCCTAAATTTACTCTCTTAATGCAGTTTGTTGCAAAGCATGCTGGGAACTACAGATACACTGGCCAGTTAGTTATGTCAACATTAATTTGTGCGTTTCACTCAGCAGTGTTAAGTTGACTGAACACACACTTATGAAGTAAAGCTGACAGTACTCATTTTTAGTTTAAACAACTCAGGTAATTTAAGTTCATGTAGTTACATGAGTTTTTACAGTAACGTGAACAAGGATAGTTTGAGTTAAACTAACAGTAAAAGTTAATTTTTGAGTAAAATTTTGTAGTATGTACTGTAATTAATCAACTGATCAGCTCTTGTTGCTTCTTAAAGGAGTCATGAGTTGAGAAATCAATTTTTCCTTGATCTTTAGACATGTAAGCGATCATTGCACTATAAAAAATCCTGCAAGTTTCAGAACTCAAAACTTCATTGTTAGCTTTTATTGAAACCAAGATCAGAAAACAACTTGTTTTGGATTGTGTCACATTATGATTAAGATCAACGCCTATTTCTACATCATCACGTCTTTGGCCCCGCCCACTGGTGTGTTAGTAAGATGAGAGGGAGAGACGAGAGATACAGGATCACAGGACTAAAAAATAACTCCCAACTTACCCTAATGCTAGGAATTTATTTATTTTCAACTCATTAGAGCAGTATTTATTTGTATTCGGTACATTTCACTGTGGATTCTTTGGTAAATCAGTTGCAGGCTTTGCAAACAGACTTCCACTGTAAGATATGGACCGACGGTAATGTAAGTAACCATGTTCATCCTAATGCCTGATCTGTGATCAGTGATTTCTGATAGGATTCATGTACAGCCAGACATTATTTGTCTCAAAATCATTTATTGCTGTTTATGCGTCAGTAAATCAAGCTAGTGACTGTGAACTTCACATTACTTCTCTTAGTAGCATGAATATCATCTGTTATTTAAATGAAATAATATACAGAAAGCGATTAAAGAACGCTCCCTTGACAGTCACTGGAGCTGTCAATCAAACAGTGTGAGTTTATCAGTGTCTGAGTTCTGGACTCTCGCCAAAACTCATTATAATCAATGATGCTGTCTACGCTGCACAATGAATGCGATGGGAGTAGAGCTAAATATAATGCTATAATCAACACTTTTAGCTATTAGTTAATCTCAACGGCTGTAATAGTAAAAACAGTAATAGTTTCAGAGAGAGTCTTGCTCTCAAATCAAATATGGTGGCATTATATGTGTAACATCAGCTAACATCAAATAATGTTTGTTCTAGGGTATCATGTGACTAAATGAGTACTTGACAACAAACCATGATGATAAAAGACTTCATCTGAATTTTTGCCAAGTCGAATTGGGCTACTTTTCCACTGTTGTCACGGGTTGTTTTCATGTCTGCGGGTTGAATCGACCCCAAATAACGTGATATTTAGCCCCTGGAACGCAAATTTTACCCGGGGAGCCCCACCAAAAACGTGGAATTTACCCCCCGGAATGCGATTTTTAATGTGAGACCCCCCTGAAATGTGATTGAGCTAGTTTTGAGGAGCAATTGGACAGGTTTTGTTGTGGAAACCAACCAACCCTGTTAATTTGTGAACTCTCTCTTTACTGTGAATGTTTAATTGTTGGGCGAGTTTAAAATAGCACATGTAAAACATTTTTGACATGGTATCATCCTCATTTCACTCGGTTCAAAAGAGTCGCAGCGGGCAGCCAGAACTGAAGCATCGTTCTCAGCGTGTGTTTAACAGCCGAAACCGAACCGCCAGGGTTTGTGTCGCTGCCACAAACAGACCAGAACTAACCACATGCTGCCCGAGAGTCCCAGAGTCGGCTTTACCAAACTGAAACTGAGCTGAGTTTTAAAGAAAAAAGTCTTTGATGAACAAACAAACATCTTGGCAGATCTGTGCTTCAGCACACGCACATCATATTCCATATAATCTGAAGCTTTATTACAGGATCACACAAATCAGTGCTGAGAGGCGCTGACCGCTAACAAGTAGGCTCTCATCATGAGCGTAGCATTACAGCAGGAGAGCGCTGCGGTTCACACACTTGAAGATCGTGCTCAACATCTCCAGGGTTTCTCTGCCAGCTCATCTACATCTGCTCAAGTCTTTATTTTTACCCTTATATTAAGCAGTGGTTGCCGTGGGATGGGCGTCTCTGAGCTAGCGGCCATGTGATTGGTTCCCGCCTCAGAGCTGTGAATCTGTGCTGCGGTTTGGCGCCTTTCTTCTCTTGTGTCTTAATGACCTTAATTATCAAATGTGCGCTTCTCATATGATGACAGTCTATGAATCAGGCAGCCACATTACAGATGTGATTTTACATCCACTGATGTTTAATCACCATTTTAGCACCATAATTATATATAATATATCATGATAATATCGGTTAAAGGTTTGGGGTCGGTAAGATTATATTTTTAGTGTTTTTGAAATTCTCTTCTGCTTACCAAGGCTTAATTTATCTGATCAAAAATACAGTACAAATGGTAATATTGTGAAATATTATTATACAACTTTTCTTTTGTAATAAATTTAAATTGTAATTTATTCCTGTGATCAAAGCTGAAAATCTTTCTCAAGATACATTTATTATTATCAATGTTGAAAACTGTTCATACTATGTGGAAACCATAATACATTTAGTGTTTCATGATCTTTAAAAGAAAAGCATTTATTTGATATATATATATATATATTTTTTTTTCTAATATTTTGCTGTCAATTTAAATGCATCTTACTGAATGAAAAGTAATAGTTCCTTTCAAATTTCTTTTTTTTTTAACCCCACACTTATATATATAATATATATATATATATATATATATATATATATATAATATATATATATATATATATATATATATATATATATATATATATATATATATATATATATATATATATATATATATATATATATATATATATATATATAATATATAGTATATATAATATATATACTATATATTATATATACTATAATATAGTTGTTTATGTTGGAATTTCAAATATATATTTTTTTTTAATTTGCATGTTATTTAATTTCTCTTTTTGGATGCAAACCAAAATATCACATTATTCACAACAAAAAGTGTTAATTTCTGGAGATTAAACAAAAAAACAGCCAGTAGTAGTGCTTGTCTTTACAAGTTTAGTGAGAATAATGGAAGGATTCAGACCTGTAGGACACACACACACACACACACACACACACACACACACACACACACACACACACACACACACACACACACACACACACACACACACTCCTGATGGAGATAAACCGCTGCATCAGCTCTGATCTAGTGACTGGGAAAAAGAGGAATGGAATTTGCCCCAGGAACATATGTGTGTGTGTGTGTGTGTGTGTGTGTGTAGGTGTGTGTAGGTGTGTGTAGGTGTGTGTAGGTGTGTGTGTGTGTGTGTGTGTGTGTGTGTGTGTGTAGGTGTGTTTAATATCATAGCAGCATCTGGTAACCGTCTGTTCACAGCAAAACCTCGATCTCCCGCAGGCGACCTGTATGATATCTCAATGATCGATCGTTTTGATTCTTCAGCGTCACATCGATCGTCTGCTGAACAAAATCAGCTTTACTAGAATCACATGTTTCCTAAAGCTCACTGTTGCATGAGAGTAAGAGTCTCTCTGGTTCTCAGCCAAACGCTAAAGACAAGCTTCTCTTTCCAAAGGTCATGTAGTGAAGTTAAATATGGGGTGATTTTCCAGCACAAACTCAACATTGAGGAAAATGAAAAAGCTCTAATTATAGTCATTTGCTCCTGTCATTCATTTTTGGAGGAGCAGCCATCTTTTACATGTCTATGAATATTCAATCCATTTATATCTCCTCAGGGTGGCCACGGATCATAATTCGGACAACACCACCGCCGTTCTGCGCGAGTGGCTGATAAACGTCCAGAACTTTTATCATTATGTGGAGTGGAGACCGCAGGAGGAGCCCAGGTGAGATCTGAACTCATGTAAACGCAGAGGATCACAGAAACATCTGTACACACGTTATATATATGCATGTTTATTTGTCTGTGTGTTTCTCAGCATCTACGAGGACGAGAGCGGCCCGAAGCACTGGACGAACCTTCGGTACGAGCACGTGATGAAGCTGCGTCAGGCGGCCCTGGAGACGGCCAGAGAGATGTGGTCCGACTACTTCCTGGTACATCATCTAAAGTCGTGTCTGTGTGTGTGACGAGTGGCTTTACCCTTCACTGAAGTCAACTAGCATCATCCTCAGCTGTAATGTTCACTGTCAGAACTGACCCGCCTCATGTCACACTGTAATTACAGTCTGGAGAGGGTCACAGGTCACGTCCCGCTGCACTGATCCTGAAGTGCGTTTGCTCATCTAAAGTTAGCAGCACTGTGTTATTTCTGTGTTTATTTATGCTCCTCTGTTGTACCGGCTCTGCAGCTCTGTGATTTGCTCAGTTTTGAGGTTTTGAACTGGTTTTGTGCGTTTTAGTCCAAGTACTTTGTACCATTATAGGATTATACACACTTCTCACTGAGACGCATCAATCAAAACTGGCATTTCAAGTTCAAAATGATTCCTGTGTTATTGCATTAAGTTTTATCTTTGATAACCGAGTCAAACAGGGCTGTGCAATATAATCATATTGCAATTTTTTTTTATTTTTTTTTTTATGGATATTGCGATTTTAATTGTGATTTTGGCTATTGTTTTTGCTTTTTCAAATATGCTCCATTCTAAATGTATTCAGTGCACAAGAAGGGCATAACAAAACATTTCACAATGAAATAACATGGTATTAACAGCTTGATGGCATCTTTGGTGGAGTGTTTGTATTAGTCTTCAGAAGCCGTCTTTACAGATGCACCATGTCTTTGCATATATGTTAGATGATTGCGTTGGTAATTTTTTAGTGCCGTTTTGTTCCTTTCTCATGAGGCGTGATGCTTGCAAATGCTTGAAAAACGGATACTTGTTGAGTCGGTTCAGGCTGGCTTTGAGGTGTGCTGGACTTTGTGGACATGCGTTGATCATACAGTTTTTGATGGTGCAGTATTAAGTGCTGGAACAGGTTTATTGTATTGCATTACAGTATTCGTTGCAATAATCTCACAGGTCTTGCAAATGACACATCCTCTCTCCTGAATCCAAAATACTCCAAAATATTCTGATTAAAAATATAAGTAAATTAATAAATAAAATCACAGTCTTATGTGATTTAGAAATTGCATGTGCTCAAATCACGATTGTTTTGCAATTGCGAATAATTGCACAGCTGCAATCCAATTTCAAAACAACTCTTGATATAAATTATACGTAATATATCATTTATGTTACACATTCTTGGCCAATTTTTCTGCTGTGTAAATACAAAATACAGTAGCTAGTGCTACACATTTAAAGAAATGCATTTGTTTTGATGTTGGTTAACATACTAAAGCACTTGATTATCATTTTAACTTTACATTTATTCTAAAATATTTTACAGTTACTTAATTTGCAAGGGAGCTTCTGTTTAAAGCCGGCATTTGGTTCAGCTTTGATTCATCACTTTATATTTTTCCCAGATCTAAAATGAAGTGACTATAAAGCTCTGAAATGTCAAAATGCCACGCTCACATGTAAATGTCTCTGTTTGCAGGTGGTGGACTGTGATAATCTGCTGACCAACCGGGACGTTTTGTGGAAGCTGATGAAGGAGAACAAGACGATCGTGGCGCCGATGCTGGAGTCCAGAGCGGCGTATTCAAACTTCTGGTGCGGCATGACCTCTCAGGTGTGTGGAAACATGCTGCTTTTGCATTTAGTCTTCGTATTAGTCCTGTGCTTTTTAGGTTTTATCATATTTATTCAAATTTATTGTTAGTCAAATTTTAGTTGACCTAAAGTCTGGGCATTTTAGCCAAGTTTTAGCCAATGGTTAAACTGATAATCACGCTTGATTTGCTCAAATTTATAATCATGATTACTGATCACGATTGTTGCCATTTGAGAAATTTCTGAATTATTGCCCTTTCTCATAAGCATCAAAGGTTTGGATTTTTTACAGTTCGTCACTAAGAGGATTTGCTCAGATTTAATCGCAACAAACAGACTTTATTCAGCTTTCATTTGAGCAGAATATCCCAATGGAGATCGCTAGACTTCAACATATGTTTTCCTGCATTTCCAGATCAGATTTCCTGCTTTTTTTCTCAGAGAGAGTTTGTGCTCATGGTTGCCAGATTGTGAATATTAAGTTAAACACGGCAGAAAATATGTCCATTTAAAAAAGAAAAGCTCTTACTGACATCTGGCAACCGCAACCCATTGACTTCCATAGTTGGAAAATATTCCCTTTTGTCAATGAAAATAAAAAGAAATGTTGCCATGTTTTGTTTTTTACTTTTTTAGTTTTATAACTTTTATAAACATTTTAGTCTCACCTTTTTTCATCAACAAAATTGCATGTTGATATAGTCACGATTATTCTTCAATGATGACGGCGTCGCCTTAAAAATCCCTTTATCCCCTAAAGTGTCCTTTTAAGAACTATATCTTTATCGCTGTGGTTATAGTTATGGTCTTCAGTGTGAGCGGGAAAAAAGGACGTCGACAAGCACTTCTGTTCTCAGTCTTGGTTAGTGAAGTGCAGGTGTGTTTGTAGGGTTATTACAAGCGGACGCCGGCCTACATGCCCATCCGCCGGCAGGAGAGGAAGGGCTGCTTCGCCGTTCCCATGGTTCACTCCACCTTCCTGGTGGATCTGAGGAAGGAAGCATCCCGTCAGTTGGCGTTTTTCCCGCCTCATCCCGACTACAACTGGGCGTTCGACGACATCATCATCTTCGCCTTCTCCGCGCGGATAGCAGGTGCGTCTCAGACTGAGTAGATTCTGTTCTCATCGGCGGTACTTTCGCTTGAATTTTAATTTCGCTCCCCGCAGAAGTTCAGATGTACATCTGCAACAGAGAGACTTATGGGTATTTCCCCGTGCCCCTGCGCTCCCATAATACCTTGCAGGACGAGGCGGACAGTTTTCTGCACTCGCAGCTGGAGGTTATGGGTGAGTCACATGACTCCGGTCCTGTTTTGTACTTCCTCTAGTCTGAGAGCACAACGAAATGAACTTGATGTGAAGTTGTTTTGTGTCCAGTGCGCAATCCTCCATCGGAGCCGTCCGGCTACCTCTCGCTTCCTCCCAAACAACCCGATAAAATGGGCTTTGATGAGGTGAGGACCTTATTTTATTTATTCTTTATTTTATTTTTTTTTTTTTATTATTATTATTATTATTTTATTTTATATTATTTTATTTTGTGATATTTTATTTTATATTAAATGTTTTATTTTGTATTTTATGAATTTATTTTTTTATTTTATATTAATTGTTATTTTATTTTATATTATATTATAATTTATATTGTTTGTTATAGTTATAATGTAATTATATATTACATTATTTTATATAGTTTAAAATAGTGTAATATTTAAAAAGTGTTTATTTTATTTTAAAATGTGTTCTTTTATACTTTATCATTTTATTTTTTATTGTTGTATTTTATATTTTTTTATTTTGTACATTATTTTATAAAGTATCAAAATAGAATTAGAAAATAATTAATTTTATTTTATATTGTTGCTGTATTTTACTTTATTTATTATATAATTCAATATTACATTATTTTATGTAGTAATGTAAACTAGTGTAATATTTAAATAGTTTTTATTTCATATTATTCTGTTGTATTGTTTTATTTTTCATTATAGTATATTTGTTTTTATTTTTATATAATTTATATATTATTATTTTTGTATTTTGTTGTATTATTTCATTTTGTATTAAAGTATATTTAATTGTTTTTATTTTTATATAATTTATATATTATTTTTGAATTTTATTTTGTATTAAAGTATATTTACCTGTTTTATTTTTATATAATTTTATAATATTATGTCATGTTAAAATTATTTACTTTATATTGTTTTAGAACATGGTATACTATATGTTGATCATTCCTTTGTGTGTGTGTGTGTGTGTGTTCAGGTGTTCATGATAAACCTGCTGAGGCGTTCGGACCGCAGGGATCGTATGTTGAGGACTCTCTACGAACAAGAGATCTCCTGCAAGATCATCGCGGCTGTAGATGGCAAGTATGTCTCAAACACACTTCACACCGACACATGAACACACTCCTGCAAACACAAGCTTCCCATAATGCCCTTTCTCACCTGTCTGTTAGCCTCATGCACTGCAGGTTTACAGATGTGACGTACGTGTGTGTGTGTGTGTGTGTGTGTGTGTGTGTGTGTGTGTGTGTGTGTGTGTGTGTGTGTGTGTGTGTGTGTGTGTGTGTGTGTGTGTGTGTGTGTGTGTGTGTGTGTGTGTGTTTCAGGGCTCTGAACACCAGTCAGGTGGAGGCGATGGGGATCGAGATGCTGCCCGGATACAGCGACCCGTATCACGGCCGGCCGCTCACTAAAGGAGAGCTGGGCTGCTTCCTGTCACACTACAACATCTGGACAGAGGTGAGCCACAGTGTTGCATGTCTGCTGTATTAATGCTCATCTAAATGTGAATTCATTCATTAACATGATGTAATGCTGTCTTCACCAGTGTTTCAGTAAAAAGTAATTATTGAAGACTAGTAAACTCTAATAAAATAATTACAAAACAATAAAATACAAAACAGATACAAGTGAAAGAACATATTCATCAAGTAAATTCATTCATAAAATTAAAGTTTTAAAATTTTATTTATTATATAATATTTAAAATATATAATTTATATTGTAATAAAATAATACAAACATAATCGTTTTTTTAATATAATGTGCAAATATATTTAAATTTTGTATAAAAAAAATATTTTTTTGGATATACATTTTTATAAAATACAGAATTTAAAAGTGTTTTAATATATCTTTTATAGTATCTTCAATTATGCCAATATGTATACTCAATATATTTTTTATAAAATAACATGTTTTGTTTAAAGTAATTTAAAAATCATTGTTTTTTAATATTATTTTAAAATGTATATTTTTGAATCTATTTTATAAAATAATACAAAAGTGTTTTCTGTTAAACACTAATTTTATAATATCTTAAATTATGACGTTGTTTACTCAATATTACTATTTTTTTAAATAATACAAAATAATGTTTTTTTAAAGAAAATATTTTAAAAATATATATAAAATACAAAAAACTATTACAAAAGTGTTTTCTAGATATTTTTTTTAACAATGTTTAAATACATATTTTTATTTTTTGTAAAAATATAAAAATGCAAATAATAGTGTTTTTTCAAAGAAACCATTTGAATATATTTTTCATAAAATAATTCAAAAGTGTTTGTTTTTTTTTTCTCAAAAATAATGTTATAATGTCGTAAATTTATAGTGATGTGTTTACTCAATATATTTAAAAAAACTATTTAAGCAAACTCATGTATTTTATTAAAATTCACACATGATTATAAAAGAATGATTGTCATAACCTCTTGAATTCTGGAAATGTGTCAGATTGTGGATCGGGGGCTGAAGATGTCTCTGGTGATCGAGGATGACCTGCGCTTCGAGGTTTTCTTTAAGCGTCGCCTGCAGAATCTGATGCTTGAGATCCAGACTGAGCGGCTGGACTGGGACTTGATGTGAGGATACACAAACACACACACACACACACACACACACACACACACACACACACGCACACACACACACACACACACACACACACACACACACACGAGTCTGTAAGTGTACAGCGCCCCCTGCTGGACACTGAGTTGAGTTGCTCATGTGCTCTCTGTCTCTGTCTCATGCTCTCAGTTATATTGGACGGAAGAGGATGCAGGTGGACCATCAGGAGAAATCTGTTCCCAGAATCCACAACCTGGTGGAGGCGGATTATTCCTACTGGACGCTGGGATACATGATCTCGTTACGCGGCGCTCAGAAGCTGCTGCGGGCCGAACCGCTGAAGAAGATGCTGCCGGTGGACGAGTTTCTGCCCGTCATGTACAACAAACACCCCATGTGAGAGATTATCTTCATCTGTTCAGTGTTTCAGTGTGACCGTTCTGTCTACAGTTCATCTGTCACATTATTCTGATGATCTATCGTTTGATCCTTCTGATCAGATTACAAACTGTCGCGTCAGTTAGCTTTTACAAAGAGAAGTGGTCCAAAAAAAGTCTCAAAACGCACAGACAATAGAAATAATTTATTTTTTAATTAGAATAATAATACAATTTAGTTCATTAAAATTGTTAATATTTATAATAATAATAATAATAGTAAATATAAATATAAAACTATATATATATATATATATATATATATATATATATATATATATATATATATATATATATATATATATATATATATATATATATATATATATAGTGTATGTATGTATGTATGTATGTATGTATATGTGTGTGTGTGTGTGTGTGTGTGTGTGTTTTAATTTATTATACTTTAGTGTTATTATATTATATAATTTAGTTAGTTGACAAATGTTTTGATGGTGGTGATGATGATAATAATAATACATTAAAAGATTATTATAAGTAATAATAATAAAATTTAGTTTAAATAATATTTTTTTATTGATGATGATAATGATACGTTAAAATATAAGATAATTATATATAATAATAATAATGATAATAAAATGTATTTAAAATAATAATCATAATAAAAACACATCAAAAGATAATCATAAATATGGATATGGAAGCCTGTTTCCGCCACTAAAAAAAAAAAAAAAACGCCACTTAAAAAAAAAAGCCACTAAAAAAAAAAAAAAAAGATTAATTGCGACTTTTTATCTCAGAATTGCGAGTTATAAAGTCAGAATTCTGAGATATAAACTCGCAATTGCGTGATAAAAAGTCAGAATTCTGAGATATAAACTCACAATTGCGTGATAAAAAGTCAGAATTCTGACTTTTTTTTCTCGCAATTAACTGATGGTCAGTATCTCTGTCTGTAACAGTCTGTAACAAAGCAGCAATCCTGATGGTCTATTTAATGTATAATAATAACAAAGCAGTAATCCTGATGGTCAGTCGCAATGAAAGGAAACGCAAGCAAAGTAAGAACTGTGAGAAATAACGTTTCACAGTAGTGAGAAAAAGTCAGAATTCTGAGATATAAAGTCGCAATTGCGAGAAATAAAGTCAGAATTCTGACTTTTTATCACGCAATTGCGACTTTATATCTCAGAATTCTGACTTTATATCTCGCAATTGCGACTTTATATCTCAGAATTCTGACTTTATATCACGCAATTGCGACTTTATATCTCAGAATTCTGACTTTATAACTCGCAATTGCGACTTTTTATCTCAGAATTCTGACTTTATATCTCGCAATTGCGACTTTATATCTCAGAATTCTGACTTTATAACTCGCAATTGCGACTTTTTATCTCAGAATTCTGACTTTATAACTCGCAATTCTGAGATAAAAAGTCGCAATTAATCTTTTTTATTTTTTTTTTAGTGGCTTTTTTTTTTCTTTTTTTTTTTTTTTAGGTGGAGGTTTTTTTTTTTTTTTTTGGCGGAAACGGGCTTCCATACATAAAAAATAATTTTAACTACTTTTATTATTGTTTATTAATGATGTTTTTCATCATAATACATTAAAATCTCAAATAATAATTATTATTTTTAAAATAATTATTTTAGCATTATTATTAATAATAATATATTAAAATATTACTATAAATAGTAATATTTGAGTCACTTAATTTGTTTGTATTACTGCTAATAATGCTAATAACAATAATACTGATGTAAAACAACATTATAAATAAAATGAATTGTTTTTTGATTAAATTATTATTGTTATTGTTTATTATTAACCACAACAATACTAAAATTTAGCTAAATAACAATAATAACACATTTAAAGATGATTATAAACAGTAATAAAAGTACTTAGTTTAAAATTATTTTTTAGCAATGTTCATCATCATCATCATCATAAATTAAAACTTTTGTTAAAATAATTGTATTAATGATGGTAATATTAATAGTAATAAATCAAAATATTGTTATAAATAATAATACATTGTCACTTAAATTGTTTTTAATACTACTAATAATAACAATAATACTAATGTAAAATAGCATTATGATTAATAAAACAAATTTTGTTGTATTCAATTATTATTATTAATAGTTTATTTATTATTATTAATAATAATACATAATTTTGTTGATTAAATTTTTATTTTTAATAATAATAATAGTTGAAAGCATTATTTCACTGAACGTGTCTCAGAGGTGTGTGTCCATCTGTCCGTCTATCATGTGTTGTGTGTTCAGCTCATATATCATCATCATCATCACTAATGTAATGTCCTGTCTTTGTGTGTGTGTGTGTGTGTGTGTGTGTGTGTGTGTGTGTGTGTGTGTGTGTGTGTGTGTGTGTGTGTGTGTGCAGCGAGGACTACATGTCTCACTTCGAGCGGCGGGACCTGCGGGCGTTCTCGGCCGAGCCGCTGCTGGTTTACCCCACGCACTACACGGGCGACCCGGGCTACATCAGCGACACGGAGACCTCCACCGTCTGGGACAACGAGACGGTCCGCACCGACTGGGACCGGGCGCGGTCGCGCAAGAGCCGCGAGCAGGAGGAGCTGAGCAGCGAGGCGCAGAACTCGGACGTCCTGCAGTCACCGCTGGACAGCACGGCCCGGGACGAGCTCTAGACTCCAACACACCTCAACACTCACACACACACAGACGTCACCCGCTGTCCAGTGTCAGGCGTTTCACCCGTTACGCTTGAGAGGCGTGACCGGCACTGGGCATCACACGGTGAAACTATTACATGTACTTTAGATGAGATGATAACCTCCGATTCTCCTGAAATGCTTGACTGGGTGCACAGACACGGTTGGCTCAGTAAATATGATGCAATATCTTGATTTTATTCATTTGAATGGGAATCTCAAGGACATTATTGACATTTTAGATGGGTTAACCTGATCTTGTCAGGAGTCCTGGCTGATCCGTTGCGCTTTAGTTAAAAATCTACATGATTTTAACATGTCATTCCTTTATTACATGACGTAAGCGAGCGTTGACTCTCTCTGTGTGTAAAGCTGATTTTATGCATCATGGTGAGAATCATCATCGTGTAAAGACAGATTTTATCTGATAGTTGGCTTGCAGACGACTAATTTATTGCTTGTTCAGCTTGTTCATAGTCAGTGTAAATACAGAGCCGATGGACGTTCCCGTCATGTGAACCACACACAAGTGTTTTGCCTTTTGTTTTGATGTTCTCAGTTGCCTAAAGAGATTTGTGTGGGAGAATAGATTAAACTGAATCGTTTTTAAGTCTAGTAAAGAAATGCTTGTGTTTACGTGATATTTAATGTGCTAACTCAAGAAATGGCACTAATAAGTTTTAGCCGAGTGAAAATTGAGTGAAAACGTTTCATCATGGATCAATCCTTTCTCCTTTTCTGTTTCTTCTGTTTTCTTTTATGTGTTCGTCACATGTGACTAATCTGTACGTCTCCTGAATGTGCCTTTTATACCAAAGAATAAAGATTGTTTCTTAAAGTCTGATACCGTAGATTCAGTCTGACTTATTTGAAAGGGTAGTTTGAAGAGTAAAAAAAAATTGGATTTACTGTATGTGTGTGTGTGTGTGTTTGTGTGTGTGTGTATATATATATATATATATATATAATATATCAGGAGAGTTTAACAAAAATATTACAAATGTGACATTAAAAAGTGTAAAAGTCACTTGTATTTCTTAAGTAATACTCTCCAACAGCGACACCTGCAGGTGAAGTTACAGCGGGAGTCTGCGTCTCTCTTGCCTCCTCTGATCCCATTGAGTTTTAACAGAACCCCTAAAGTGTGCGGTGGGTTTAGTGCGGGGTATTTGAGAATGAATGGGGGAAAGTCACATGAGAGGAGGCAAAGGCTATGATTGGATCTGATCATTTATAAACAGTGATGGTGTTAAAGGTGCAATATGTAATATTTTCTGTCCACTAGAGGTCGCCAGAGGCCTATTCAAAACAAAGGCGTAGCTTGACGAGGCTAATAAGTTTGAGAGCAGAATCTTGTGACATGTGATCTTCACCTCAAGGGACGGTGGAAAAGAATCAGGATAGGACTTGGGAAGAAATCATGTTCATGGATGTGATTATTAACGTTACTGTAGTGTGAAGCAGAGCAGGAGCGAGTGTTGTGGAGCTGAACGAGGAGCTGGAGCGATTGATCAACACACGCCTCACGAGCAGCGGGACTTTTATTATGACACAGTCGCCGGCGCCGCTTCCGCTTTTCCGGTCATGAGTATGAGGTAACGCAGCTCTGTTTATCATATTAGAGACATTTGAGAGTGTTGAAAATGATTTTATAACGCTACTCTGCTGTGAGACACTGTTACACACTGCAGTAAGATAGATCCATTTTACAATATCAGATTAAATGCTGGATGATTGTGTTGATAAATGGCATGCAATTCATTTTAAAACGTATTGTATGATGGAGAAAATGCTGTATTACTGTTACTAAAAATAAAGCTGCATCTGATTATGCTATGTTAGCTACTTGACAAAATAGTGTTTTTCTCTGAGGCATGGTAAAGCATGAGAGTCGCCACAAATCAAGAAAATTTGATTTAAACATTAAGACTTGAGCTTAAAACAATAATTAGTTTTCTGTCTATAAACATAACCAAACAGTTGTTCCCTTGTCTATTAAAACATGTAAATATTAAAGTGTCTTTGGCGTTTCCATGGTTTCTACAAAATAAACCCGGAAACCGAGGGTAACGCGGGTATGACGCAACTGACAGGCGACTCCTCACACGTCCCAGAGCCTTGGATAAAATTGCAGTTTTCTCACGATTTACAAATAGTTGGAAACATTTGGGATATTATAAGTACTCAAGTGAACAAAATATTTAACACTGGCCTAGAGGTTTTTGGATATTTTACTGCAAAAATATTGCATATTGCAGCTTTAATGGAAGACTAATTAAAAATTAAAAGTGTCAAAATCGAGCTTGAAATGGCCTGAAAACATGATGACTGCGGGGGGTTTAGTAAACAATAAGCACTTGGGTAAAGTTGGTTTTATATTCGCACATTCAGACTAAATTCAGACTTTCCAATAAATGTGCAATAAATTAATGTTTGCGAATTTTAAGCAGCGACATGATATTGACAACCAACGACTGTCAACTTACAACAGTTTTCACAGTCAATCAAAATAGGCAAGTATTGTTTTAAAGGTATATTTACTTGTGAATGTCCACTGAATACGGATGTCTGAATGTGCGAATATAAAACCAACTTTACCCAAGTACAATCAGCTTGGTGAAATTAAAGGTACATCTTCATGTCTGTGAACAGTGTCTACTGAAACACAACTGAAATAAACATAAAAATGCACACAAACACTAACTTGATTACATTTATAGTTGGTTTTAATAAATAAAACATTATATGGTGTAAAAATACAAAATAGAATTAAGGAATTGAATTTGGTCTTTCTTTTTTGTATTATTTATTTATTTTTATGTTATATATACAGTGTTCAGGAAACATACACTTGAATGGCTGTAAAAAAGAGAAATATGCTTTTTGCCTGCAGGGTTTGGCTCAAATAGCTCTCTGCAGATGTAATTAATCGTCCCTGGATCAGTACAGAGTCATTGTTAATCTCACAGCATGAGCAGCATTAGTAGGAGAGAAACCCGAGAGCTCAGGTGAAACTCACATGACTTATTCTGCATGTGTATTATTGAATGCATCATCATCATTTCCCATTTAAAACTCATCTATATATCCATCACTATCATTTTGCCACCCCCCTGCTGTCCCTGCTCTCCCTCTCTCTATTGGATTATTAAGGTCTTGGTGTATTTTCAGCCAAGAAGGCTTAAGGGATCTCTGACAGACATGGCCATAATCCTTCCTGAGTGCGACATGATTCTTTTTTCACCATTGAAGTGAAACAAATATGCATTTTTTGAATCTCAGCGATGCATTCGGCAAATGCTTTGCTTTTGATAGTCAATTTAAATTATCGCATGTCAGATTAAACACCCCAAGAAGACTCTTTTGGTACTAATCTCTCACTCTCACTCACTTTCCACTCTCTCTCTCTGTCTCTCAATAGGATTATGACGGAGGTTTGGTGTAGATTAGGTGGTCTGTCCGCTGTATCCTCAGATCTCTCTGACGGGAGAGTAAATAAACACTGACTGAAGGATGTGAGACACTGTCTGGTGTGGCTTTAACCTTGTGTAGCCTAATCTCTGTGAACGGTGCATGTGCTGAAGGGAAACAACGACACGGTCAACCTGCCGGACCTCGTCCATCTGAACTCATGATGGTTCGGTTCTGATCCACAGCCAGACTCAGTCACTGAAGGTGCGTCAGCTGTGGCTTTTATGTTGATAATATCTTGCAGTAAGTGAGATTTTAGGGTTGTAGATGCAACATGCAGCTTAATAAATGGTTTAATGCTTCATGTTTAAATGGGTACTGCAATATTTCTGTAAAAGTTGTCTAGCTGTCTATGCCTACTTTTACATTTGCAGTAAAATAATAATAATAATGTATGCGTCTCTGACTGTAATGTTACTGTAATAGTGTATGTTATATAATATTTTTACCATTTAAAATAGCTGTTTTCTTTGTGAATATATTGTAAAATGTAATTTATTCCTGTGATCAAAGCTGAATTTTCAGCATCATTACTCATTCAAAATAGATAGCAAATCATTCTGATATGCTGATTTGATGCTCAAGAAACATTTATGAATATTATTAATGTTGAAAACAGTTCTGCTGCTTCATATTATTGTGGAAACATTTTTTTTCAGGATTCTTTGATGAATGAAAAGTTTAAAAGAACAGCATTTATTTTAAATAGAAATATAACATTTTGTAACATTATAAATCTTTAGTGTCAGTTTCGATCAATTTAATGCATATACTCTAAAAAATGCTGGGTTAAAAATGGACAAACCCAGCGACTGGGTTGTTTTAACCCAGTGTTTGTGTTAAATGTTTGACCAATTCGCTGGGCAGTTTTATTTAACTCAACTATTGTTTTAAAACGACTATATGGCTGGCTTAAAATGAACCCAAAATATATTGGAAATTAAAAAATATAATAATATACATAATTACTAGAGGCAACAATAATAATCAAATGGTGAATATTTATTAATAAGCAATTTAATAAATGTTTATTGTATAATTATCATGCATTTAACATATTAATAAATGTTCATTTATTAAACATATTTTGAGTTCATTTTAAGCAAGCAATATAGTCATTTTTAAACAATAATTGAGTTAAATAAAACTACTCAGCAGGTTGGACAAATATTTAACCCAACCGCTGGGTTAAAACCAACTACTGGGTTAAAACAACCCAATCGCTGGGTTTGTCTACTTTTTTAGCCCAAGTTAGGTTGTTTTTAACCCAGCATTTTTTAGAGTGCAATTTCTTTCTTGATTGTGTTAAGCAGTCAGTTGTTGTAATTAAGATTAGATCAAATTTTAGTTGTATGTTTGCCTTCTCCTTCAAATTCATGCACAATGAAAGCCCTAACCTTCACTCTAAAAAATGCTGGGTTAAAAACAACCAAAGTTGGGTTAAAAATGGACAAACCCAGTGATTGGGTTGTTTTAACCCAGCTGTTGGGTTGAATCTTTAACCCAACCTGCTGGGTAGTTTTTATTTAACTCAACTGATGTTTAAAAATTACTTTATTGATCACTTAAAGTGAACCCAAAATAGGTTGGAAAATAACATTTATTAATATGTTTAATGAATAATAATTAAATAATAAACATGTATTAAATTGCTTTTTAATGAATGTTCACCTTTTGATTATTATTGTTGCCTCTAGTAATTATGTGTCTGATTTTTAATTTCCAGCCTATTTTGGGTTTATTTTAAGCCAGACATATAGTCATTTTTAAACAATAGTTGAGTTAAATAAAACTACCCAGCACATTGGGCAAACATTTAACCCAACCGCTGAGTTAAAACAACCCAATCACTGGGTTTGTCCATATTTAACCCAACTTGGGTTGTTCTTAACCCAGCATTTTTAGAGTGTTGGCTTACACATTATATTATCCAGCATTGCTCAGTAAAACAGCACCCGCTCTCTCTCTTCAGAAGCTGTCATGGTGGACCTGTTCCTGGGGAAGGTTCTGGTGAAGAACAACAAAGACAAAGATGAGCTGGACACCGAGCGCGAGATCATCCTGCGGCTCCAGAACCGCATCCTCATGCTGTTCTTCGGCTCGGGCGAGTGTGAGAAGTGTCAGGACTTCGCGCCAACGCTCAAAGGCTTCTTCAAGAAGCTGACGGACGAGTTCTACGTGGAGCGATCGGCCCAGCTGGTGCTGCTGTACATCTCGCTGGACTCGTCCGAGGAGCAGCAGGAGAAGTTCCTGAAGGAGCTGCCCAAACGCTGCCTGTTCCTGCCCTACGAAGACCCCTACAGGAAGTGTGTGCTTTTTGTTCAGAATAGCATGTAAAATATGAGTACAGTGATTTCTAGTACAGTGGTTCTCTAACAGCGGGTCGGGTCCACACAGCACACGTCAAAAGGGTCTGCAAGATGGCTTTTAATTACTTAAAATAAGACATTTTTTTGAAGAGCCATTTGTGAAAATCTACAGACCTATTCTGCTTGTACATAATATGTAGCCTACTTACTATAGTAATTTAAATAACTTTTGCGAGCAAACACAAAGTTTTTCGGGGGAACATAAAACTACACTACAACAAGCTTCTTCCCTGGTTAGTGACATCACTAACCCTAAAATTTACATAAACCCCACCCCCGAGAACACACAACAAAGGGGCGGGGCCATGTTGGGCTGCTTTAGAGTGTTTAGAGTGTTGTTGTCATGCCGTCATTTTACACCGGACTGCTTCACAAACGAGGATCAATTCAACACAAAAGATGAACATGACGGCACATGCTAGTGGATGAGTTGAATCAACTCCACAGCAACTACATCAATTTATCCACTAACCATTCAGAAACGTCTAAAAGTTGTAACTTCTTCCTGAGTCTCTCCATCAGTGTCGACTCCGGTTTGAACAATGTAAGGCTGAACACTTTCATCATTTTGGCTGCGTGAGATTCTCCAGCTTTGTTGTTGTTGAGCTGTTAAAGCTCCACCCTCTTCTAGAAAGGGGGCGGGAGCAGCGGCTCATTTGCATTTAAAGGGACACACAAAAACGGTGTGTTTTTGCTCACACCCAAATAGGGGCAAATTTGACAAGCTCTAATAAATGATCTGTGGGGGATTTTGAGCTGAAAATTCACAGACACATTCTGGAGACACCAGAGACTTATGTTACATCTTGTCAAAGGGGTGTTATTGGTCTTTAATGACACTTCTAGTTAGCCTCCAGTGATGGGATCTTTGAATACTGTTTCTGACAAAATGGTTGAGAGCCATTAATCTACTGAAGTTTATGAACCTGTGTTTCCATCAGTAGCATCATGTTTGTGTTGTTTGCAGGGAGCTGGGGGTGATGTTCGAGGTGCAGGATCTGCCCAGGGTGGTGGTGCTGCGTCCGGACTGTTCCGTCTTAACGCCCGATGCCGTGGCGGAAATCTGCACGCTGGGGCCGGACTGTTACCGCAACTGGCAGGAAGGGGCGGAGCTGATCGACAGGAACTTCATGATGAACGAGGAGTTCGATGAGGGAAAAATGCGCAGTATGACCGACCCCATCCGACGAATCAAATACAAGGTGGAGGACAAGAAGAAAAAGAAGAACAACAAAAAAGATGATGATGATGATGAAGATGGAAATGGTGGAGGAGGACCTTGGGGCTGAGGTCTGAACATTTGCTTTGGATCGGCTGACGCAGAACATTAGCGATATGGACAGAAGCCACGAGTAAACGCTGTAGAGAGACACAGTTGAGTAAACGTCACTGGACAGATGAAATAGCAGGGCTGAAATGGGCAGATGGATGGCCTACAGTAGCAGTTCTCAATGATTTTGACTCCTATAAGCTCATCATTGTTCACAAAAATGGTACATTGGGTATAAAAACAAATGTTTTTAATTTACAGAAACTGTCCACAGATTAAATTAACAAAATTATTATAAATCAAATAATTGAATTTCAGGATTCTAAAACATGACAGGAATGGAATGTTCTTCAGTTTTCCCATTCTGAATTTCACTCTTATATATTCCTCACATATCCAGGTTTTCAGAGAGAATCCGGCACTGTACAAATTACCAGGATTTACAGGATTATTTTACAATGATGTAGTCAGATATTTACTGTGAAATAAATGCATGCTGGGTTATTGCCTGCCAAATTACTGTGAACATAATGCAATTATTAACATTAACAGTGTGGGAATAATGTTGTTATAGGGGTCAATCTTGAAGTCTGTCATTGTTAAATGATTGATACTTGTGCTCAGATTCTCAATTCCAGGATAAGTCACTGCTTTTCAAATACTCCGATTATTTTTTAACTCTCTGATTTTTATATTTCTAGATTATAGATGTATATAAATAATTATATACACATCTCAGATGGCTGGTGCAATATAAATCTATCAGTAAATCCTCTTTTTTTTTTTAACCATACATGCTTTTTTCAACACTTGCATTACTAATAAACTTTGAAATTACAAAGAAATTTGATTGTGAGTGTTACATCTATTCACTTTTTGTAATGAGTAAAATATTTTAGGTTTGAATTTATACAAGTGAAAAACGTGAAACCACTGTCATTAACAAAAAAGATGAATATATAAATAGACATCACAATTAATATTAAGGTCTTTCTAATTTGACTTAAATTATAGTAAATAAACTAAACCACTGACTAACAAAATGTTTCCAGTTTTATCTTAAAGTGTAATGACATTGATTTTTGTAAATTATTTTAATAGATTTTGAGCTTCACTTATAAAGTTGTCCAATAGCGCGGCAGAGCATTTTTCAAAAGGAGAGAAAAGAGTACTAAAGTGAAAGAGATCGAAGAGAGAAAACAAGGAAGCGCTGCAACTATACCTTCAACTGTGTAAGTACAACATTAATTTCCTTCATAATAAGTCTTACATAAGACGCAAAAGTCTTTCAGTACAGTCGTCGCAAGTAACAGTATCTAGATTATAATATTTTGGGTCTAGTTATACAGTAAGTCTTTTCTTTAACAGGTTTCAAACATGTAAAAGACGAATGACATCCGTTTTAACATTACACGTTTAAAACCTACACAGATACTGACAAATGTTTCAATCTGTTGTTGTGTAATTGTTCTGGTGTAACTTCACCGGATCAACATGGTGCATGGAAACAAAAAAACAAAACAAAACAAAACAAAAAAACAAAGTTATTTTTGACAACACCAGCAAAACGTACTCGGTTACTAACGTAACCTCGGTTCCCTGAGATACGGAACGAGTACTGCGTATGGGAAAGGTCTCCCTTTTTCCCCGCTGCTGAAGCCTTTTTCAATAACGCAGTGTAACTGCACCGTCATTGGTTCACTCATAGACAAGTTGTTGAACCAATGGCGGCGCGGCATAGCTGCGCGGCCTATGGCGACAAAGCGCGCGAATATTCCCGCCGAAATGGGCGGGGTATAGGGCTATATAAGCAGGCGTTTCGCCATAGGATTTCAGTGTCAATCGACTGAAGCGACGACCCTGAGCCGCAGCCTCGTGGCACGGCAAGTGACGCAGTACTCGTTCCGTATCTCAGGGAACCGAGGTTACGTTAGTAACCGAGTACGTTCCCTTTCGATACTTCACTCGTACTGCGTATGGGGAACGAATTCAACCACGCCGTGCCACGGCTGGGAACGATATAGCTTGCATTTGGCCACCCAGAGGGGGGCAAAAGGACAAGCGGAGGCAAAGCCTAACCGAACCCATGGTTACACTGAAGGAAGATACTTCCTATGGTGGCGTGAAGCGGGACCTGTTGGAAGCCGCTAATCACACCGACAGGACCCGAGCTTGTAAGGTCGGGACATCGAGGTGATAGAACCTGACAAAGGTGGACGGCGAAGACCAGCCGGCCGCCTCACAGATGTCTTGGATGGAAACTCCGTTGGACCAAGCCCACGAGGAAGCCATTCCTCTAGTGGAGTGGGCCCTGACTCCTATGGGGCAATTAGTGCCCAGTGAGGAGTAGCACAGGTTAATAGCATCCACTATCCAACGGGAAATGCGTTGTTTCGAGACCGGAGACCCTTTGGTGCGGCCGCCAAAACAAACAAAGAGCTGATCCGACAGTCTGAAAGACTGTGATCGGTCTATGTAGGTCCTCAATGCCCTGACTGGGCAGAGTAGCTGCAGCTCTGGTTCGTCCGCCGAGGGAGGAAGAGCAGAGAGCGAGATGACCTGAGCTCTAAACGGAGTTGAGAGCACTTTAGGGGACGTAGCCATGCCTAGGTTTCAGAACGACCTTAGAGTCACCAGGCCCGAATTCGAGGCATGCAGGGTTCACAGAGAGGGCCTGCAAATCGCCAACACGCTTTACCGATGCTAGTGCTAGTAGCAGAGCGGTTTTTAGTGTTAGGGGCCTGAGGTCGGCTGAACCCATTGGTTCAAATGGGGCTCCTTTCAAGGCCCTGAGGACCAACGAGAGGTCCCAGGAGGGAATAGTGAGAGGGCGAGGAGGATTCAAACGCCTAGCACCTCTCAAAAACGGATCACGAGCCCGTTTCGTCCCACCGATTGGCCAGCAATAGGAGCGTGGAACGCTGCAATGGCTGCTACGTAAACCTTAAGCGTGGAAGGGGAGCGCCCCATTTCCAAGCGTTCTTGGAGGAAAGACAGTATGGAAGATACGTCACTCTCCACAGGGTCTATGTTGCGTGTTGAACACCAATCAACAAAGACTGACCACTTCTGGTCGTAGAGGCGCCTCGTAGATGGGGCTCTAGCCTGAGAAATGGTATTTAGGACGTCCTCGGGGAGGCTAGTCGGCTCCCATCGAGGGACCAGAGGTGCAGAGCCCAGAGCTGCGGCTGTGGGTGCCAGATTGTTCTGTTTGCCTGAGAGAGGAGGTCCCGTCTCAGGGGAATCGGCCACGGGGCTCTTAGAGAGAGCCTGAATAGCTCTGAGGACCAAACCTGGTTCCTCCAGAGCGGGGCCACCAGAAGGACTCTGTGCTGGTCTTCTCTGATACGCCTGATGACCTGGGGGATCAGTGCGATCGGAGGGAAAGCATAAAGGAGCGTGCTGGGCCATGTGTGGGCCAGAGCATCTACTTCCTTCGAGAAAAATGTTGGGCAATGAGAGTTGTCTTCTGAGGCGAAGAGGTCTACCTCTGCCTTCCCGAAGAACTCCCAGATCGTGAGGACCACTTGGGGGTGGAGCATCCACTCGTCGGAGGGGATGTTGCTCCGTGACAACATGTCCGCACCCAGATTGTTCCTGCCAGGAACATGAGTCGCTCTGAGCGACTGAAGCCTCGGAAGAGCCCATTCCAGCAGTCGTTTCGCCAGAGCGCATAAGCGGCTGGACGAAAGACCGCCTTGGTGGTTCAGGTATGACACCACCGTCATACTGTCTGACCGAACTAGAACATGACGTCCCGTCAAGTAAGCCTGAAAGAACTGAAGGGCTTTCATCACTGCTAGCATCTCTAGACAGTTGATGTGTAGATGGCTTTCCTCGTGGCTCCACGAGCCGAAGGCCGGTCTGCCCTCGCACACAGCGCCCCAGCCCAAGTTGGAGGCGTCTGTTGAGAGCACCGTCCTCCGTGAGACCGCCTGTAAGGGGACTCCGCGTTGGAACCATACTGGATCCATCCAAGGTTTCAGGGCTAGAAGACAGGCCCGATTGACCTTGAGACATAGGCGGCCGTGCCGCCATGCGCTGGGAGGAACCCGGAACTTCAACCAGTACTGAAGAGGCCGCATCCGAAGAAGGCCTAGCTGCAGCACCGGGGAGGCGGAAGCCATCAGCCCTAGCAGCCTCTGGAAAAACTTCAGAGGGAGATAGGCTTTGTTCGTGACAGATGCCGTGAGCTGCTGAATTGCCAGGGCGCGCTCTGGCGAGACTACTGCCGTCATACGGACCGAGTCGAAAACTGCTCCCAGAAACGAAATTCGTTGAGTGGGGCATAGCGAGCTCTTGGCTAAGTTGACCCTGAGACCCAGGCATTGTAGATGGCTGAGGAGCACGGATCTGTGGCGTTCCAGCTCGTCTCGCGAACGGGCTAAGATGAGCCAGTCGTCGAGGTAATTCAGAACCCGGATTCCCATCTGTCTCAGAGGGGAAAGCGCCGCGTCCATGCACTTGGTGAAAGTGCGGGGAGCCAGAGACAGCCCGAAGGGCAGGACCGTATATTGGTATGCCACCCCTTCGTATGCGAATCTCAAGAATCGTCTGTGACGGGGGCTATCTGGATGTGAAAATACGCATCCTTCAGGTCCAGCGAGCAGAACCAGTCCTCGGGGCAAATGTGCGCGAGGATCTGCTTCAGCGTCAGCATTTTGAACTTCCGTCTCATGAGGGAGTGATTCAAAAGCCTGAGGTCTAGGATGGGTCTGAGACCGCCATCCTTTTTGGGGACCAGAAAGTAGCGGCTGTAAAAGCCTGTCTCGCTCTCTGACGGAGGAACCATTTCCACAGCTCCTTTTTCCAGCAACGACATGACTTCGGCCCGGAGGACATGAGCGTCGTCCGGATTGACCGATGTTTGAAGCACCCCGGCGAAGCGGGGGGCCGTCGTGCAAACTGGAGCGAGTAGCCCTGGTTTACGATCCCCATGACCCATTCTGACACATCGGGGATGGCCTGCCAGGCCTCGGCCCGAGTGGCTAGGGGTTGAATAATGTTGGGTGACAGACCGCCGTTGAGAGGGTCGTACACCGCGAGGGGTGGAAGAGGAAATTTGCTCTTTTTGTGATGAGGTAAAATTTGTCCGCCGTGAAAACGGCGTTTGGAGTGGGCGCAACAGGTGTGGGCCCAGCTGTCACTTGGAGTATGTTTCCCACGCCCGGAAATAAACGAGGCGGAGGGGAAATTACCCGTGGGAGCTTTTGGGGTGGTCCGGTCGTAACGGGACGGTCCCCCATCCTCTTCCTGTCCGACGAATCAGGACGACTTCGGAGGCACCGGGTCCAGCACAATCCTGGGCCGGGGTCCCTGGCGCCTCGGGAAGGGAGGGCGCTTCGCAGGGCGCGAGCGCTGGCGATGCTCCTGGGGCGGCGCTGCCTGTGTTGCAGGTGGGGCTGGTTTGTTCTGCTGAGCCGGCGCAGTCCTGGGGCGGCTAGACGCAGAAGCGGAGCTGGAGCGCTTAGGCAAGAAATGCCTCATAGCCTGAGACGATTTCTGCGCGGCAGTAAAGCGCTCAGTGAAGCCATCCACTGCAGGCCCGAAGAGACCAGAAGGCGAGACCGGGGCGTCTAAGAAGGCCGTCTTGTCTAGGTCTTTGATCTCCGTTAGGTTGAGCCACAGGTGGCGCTCCAACACGACCAGGCTGGCCATGGAACGACCGATGGCCTGGGCCGTAGCCTTCGTAGCTCGCAGGGCAAGATCCGTGGCGCTGCGGAGATCTTTGAAGGCTGGCGCGTCGATTCCAGACTCATCCAGAGAGCGGAGGAGTTTGGCCTGGAATGCTTGAAATATGGCCATGGTGTGGAGCGCAGAGGCAGCTTGGACCGCCGAGTGTAAGCCCGTCCAGCCAGAGTAGAGGTGGTCCGACAGGGCTTGGAAGGAAGGGCCCTCTTCGCCTTCCAACCCACAGCCGCGGGAGGACAGAGGTGAGCAGCCACCGCTTCATCTAGGGGTGGCAAGCGCTCGTATCCCTTCTCCTCGGCGCCGTCGACGGCGGTGAGGGCGGAGCGGTGCGTAGTGTGGAGGCGGGCAGAGTAAGGAGCGCGCCACGACTTCGTCAGCTCTTCGTGGACCTCAGGAAAGAAGGGCGCTGAACGCTGGCGAGGTGCTTGGCGGCGGCCTGTCAGAAACCATTCGTCCAGGCGGCTGCGAGACGGCTCCTCTGGAGGGGCCCACTCGAGGTCCAGCTCTTCAACGGCTCTAGACAGGATGCGGAAGAGCTCGGCATCCATGCCCTGGCCATGCTCGATGGGTTCCAAGGGAGGCGGTGGAGCGGGGTCTTCCGGCTCGCCAGCCCATCCTTCCGCTTCGGAAGCCGCAAGAGACATGGAGTCGTCTTGTTCGTCGTCTGTTCCCCCGAATGAGACGAGGTCACTCGCTTCTGCGGAGGGACGCTGCTCAGGGCGAGAGAACAGAACTGGAGAGAGTTCCCTGGGAGGAGAGGGCGAGGCACGCGGGGGCTGGGCCGGCGTGAGCTCGCTCAACTCCTGGCGCTGAGTCGCTCTACCCCGCTGTCTTTTCCTCGCCGGACCGCGGGAGGAAGGAGACGGGAGGGCGCGAGCGGCGAGATCGCCCTCAGTGAAGAAGGCGACCCGCGAGCGCAGGGAAGCGAGACTCATACACTCGCAGTGCGGGCATGAGTCTCCAGCGAGCGCGCCGTCTGCGTGGGGCTTGCCCAGGCAAGCGACACACTCGCTGTGTCCATCGTCGTCGTGCAGGGGGGCCCTGCAAGTACCACATGAGTGGCGGGGCATCGTGAGACGCCGCTGCCGTGAAAACGGCAATTGGGTGGCTCTTTTAGAGCGGCGAGGGCCGCGGAAGCTCTTAAAGCGGTGAAAACCGCTGGAAATCGCTCTTTAGAGCGGCGTTTAAGCCGCGGATGAAGCTCTCAGGCGGCGCGCCGGATGGCGGCAGGGGACGCACAGGAAGCGGCCGGAAGCGGGAAGCGGGAGGCGGCGGCTCGGCGACGGCGCTAGAAGCTGCAGTCCGCGAGGGCGCCGGCGCTTTCTTCCACCGGCGAGTCCAGGCGAGTCCGCTGCGGGAGCCTCTTCAGACGGCGGCGAGAGCAGAAGGCGGCGAGCTTCTTCGGCTTCAGGCGGAGATCAGCGAAGAGAAGTAGATGTCGTCGCTGAAGGAGAAAACACTGAAATCCTATGGCGAAACGCCTGCTTATATAGCCCTATACCCCGCCCATTTCGGCGGGAATATTCGCGCGCTTTGTCGCCATAGGCCGCGCAGCTATGCCGCGCCGCCATTGGTTCAACAACTTGTCTATGAGTGAACCAATGACGGTGCAGTTACACTGCGTTATTGAAAAAGGCTTCAGCAGCGGGGAAAAAGGGAGACCTTTCCCATACGCAGTACGAGTGAAGTATCGAAAGGGAACACTTGTGACGTCAGTCTCTCAGAACAAACAAAAGGAGCTGAAAAAAATTACGCTGCTTTATTTTGCCGAGGCGTTTAAGCGTTCATAAGAGCTGAAAGGTTACAGTTGTACATATATAGGTTTAATCTGTAATATTTGATCTGTAAACTCGTACTGTACATGCGCAGTCACACTGTTTAAGCATGCGAAAGCTCATAGGTTAGGTCATACAGTCGCCATATATCTTTCCACATATTATGTGATTTTATTGCAAAGTCAACAATCTTGAGTATCTACTTATTTTGGCATGCAAAAATACACGCTAGTTCAAAAATGTTACCTTCAAAAATGAAAACAGGAATCTTTCAGCCATTCAACAAAGATACAATCTCTAGTGGACAACTGTAGTATTACAGTCTCGATCTGTCATTCACCATTGCAAATGAGGTTCTACTATGTTTTAACTCTTAATAGATTATGATTGTCATGATATACGCCATTGTGATGATCTTTTGTGATTATTGTGTGGATATTTATATCAAACGAAATGACAAGCTACTGTTTCCCCTACTAAGAACAGCACCAAAACTGTGTTGGTGTATCTTTGGGTTGAGCATTGAGGCTGATCATACTCCACATCATTCAAGACTGTTATATTGTTGTATATTTCCATAGAGTGACACACAATGGCTACAACCAAAACTATTCTTCTTGATGTACTTAATGATCTACTGGAAAAAGAGCTCAAAGAATTCAAATGGCACCTGTGGAACGTTGACAACCCTATTCCTCGAGGAAAGCTGGAGAAAGCTGATTACATTGATGTTGTGGATCTCATGGTGCAGCACTACGGCACATCAGATGCTGGGAAGATTGCAGTCAGAGTGCTACAAAGCATTAAGCAAAATGAGCTTGCTAAACAACTGAAGGGAAAACTTCAAGAAGGTACTATTTGACCTGACTATATGCATCCGTAGTACTTGATCTAAGCTGTTGTTCTGAGTTTCTTTCTGTGTCTCTCCATCACTTCCAGAGGACGTATCTGCTGGAGGTGGAGCTTCATCCAGTGGGACATCTGTAACTCGTCAGATACCTGGAGTTACACAGAATATTAAAACTTCAGATGGAGGAACTGTAAAGTCCCATGTTCTTCAAGGAGGTGTTTTCAACGGCCCAGTGACATTCAACTAATGATCAGGGATCTATCTATCTATCTATCTATCTATCTATCTATCTATCTATCTATCTATCTATCTATCTATCTATCTATCTATCTATCTATCTATCTATCTATCTATCCCAAGGATTTTAAAGGGGTCATGAATTGGGAAATAACATTTTCGTTGATCTTTAGAGATGTAAGAGGTCATTGTACTATAAAAATATCATGTAGGTTTCAGAACTCAATTTCCTTGTTAGTCCAAAAGCAGCTTATTGAAACCAAGCTCAGAAAAAGACGTGTTTCAGACTTTGTCACATTATTACGTCAAAGTTTGACAAAAGACTGCCTCTGCAGAAGAAGATCCACGCCTACCTCTACATCATTGCCTCTTTAGCCCCGCCCACCGTGTCGTGCATGTCATGTAGTAGTAAATACAATTGTATTCCCAGACAGCAACATAATGTGGCCCAGATCCGGCCCACATGTACCAAATCTGGGGCACACTATGTTGCTGTCTGGGAAGAGATTTCCAGATCGTGTCAGTAAGACACTCTTCGTTTCTTCACTTTATTTTACTGTGAATTCATTTTTAAACAAGACACAGTTCAGAAAATAAAAGATGATGCAGTGACGACTACACTGGACCAGTCAGTATGTCGCAACACAAGTGTGAGTAACCGTGTTTTGACCATGTGTCATTATAGCTTCGTCTGAAAAAGGTCGCTTGAAATGTACTCACTTTACTGAAAATTATGAATGTATGATCAATTAGTGTGACAAGCGATGGTACATTTATTCATAGTTCATTTACACGAAACAACTTAAGTTACTAAAACTGTGGAAACTCCAAGTACTTAAACTTTATTTGCCACCTTCAATGCATATGTAATATGCATAAATGTTTCACATTCTTGGCAAATGTTTTCAACTTTTTTGTACCGTCTTTGTTTTAACTCTAATATAATGTGATAAAATACAATACTACCTCACAGATACATAAGGAATAATGAATAAATATAAATAAAGATGATTAATTATTACCAAGCTTTCGCAGACTGCTGTATCCTTTTATTTGAGGTGTAGGTTCGTTGTCTTCCGATTCGGGATCAGACTCTGGCTCAAACATGTATGGCTGAACATCGGAAGTATTCAAAAAAATTCCAAACGTGCAATGGCGGGTGACATTAAAAATTATTTTAATTTGCAAAACTGTTACCCACTAATAGAAGTGGGCGTTTACTTCCAAGTCTTAAACATGACGAGACCATTGAAAGAGAAGGGCACAAACGGGATAGAAAATTGCTTATTATTACTTCTAAATAAGGATGTTTTTGATGTAAAAATATTCATAATATGATAAGAGGACATCAGAGAACATTATATATTTAAATAAAATACAGTTCATGACCCCTTTAATGGAGAGAAACTAAACTGCAATGTTGACTATTTGGCGGATGAATGTTTAGATAGCTCATAATTTTAGAGGCAACATCCACAGATTTGAGGCTCATTTACTAAAGCCACAAACATTTTATACATTAAACAGTATTCATATTTTTTATGTATTTTCAATGTATTTGAGCTTATATATATATATATATATATATATATATATATATATATATATATATATATATATATATATATATATATATCTCTGAATTAGTCTGAGTAATTCTGAACTGTAAACTCTCTGTCCACATTCTAAAGATATTGTGGTTACGTGTGTAAAAATCAATGACCAGCAATATTTTTTACTTCGGAAATGTAATTTATGCACTTTCTTGCCAAAATGGGTGGCACCTAAGAGTAAAAATAAAGACAATTGCCAATGTTTGTATCTCATATTCATTAAAAACAGCTATGAGCACAGACCTGCAGTTTGCACCTTCTTGAATTCATTATAATTTAACCAGCCAATGATCTTTTGAATGTCTACAGTAAGAAACACATTAGGTCACAATGTGTTTTATTGAAAATGCATGAGTCGATTCATTTCAATAGTACATTAAAAGAATGACTGAATACAAGTAAGGAAAAAAAAAAAAAACAGCCATATGATTTTGAGAGTGATATTCCCACATGATTTACTAAGTTACACACAACGGCCAGTGAAAACCAGCCATGAAACATATTAATCCATATTATAGTGACAAAAGCTGTTCATTCAAGAGCAATGAGTGATTTTCTCTTTGTCTTTTGTTGTTTGATTAACATTATTGGGCTGCTGTCACTTTAAAAGCCAATGCACGGATCCAATATACTGTTACACACGTGTTTTCTTTCTCAACTGTTTATGTTTAAAGCCCTGTCCCAAATTACACTCTTCATATGCACTTTCAGTCTTGTGGACTTACAATGGCTGTAAAGTCCACAAGACCATAGGGTGTCCTATTTGTCATTTTAGGTTTCAGAAGGGTGCTCATGAGCGGTGAATATGCGTTCTCGATGCTCACTTTTGCTGACCCACACTGAATAGAGACAATTTTCTTTGAATATGTCTGTTCAAGCACAAGAAGACATGAAAGAGAGCTCAATTCTGTATTTGCATGCTGTCTGAGATTCCTGGGCGTGTGCTTCGGAGTAATCAGTTGAGTTCCTTTTTGCATCTTCTTGCGTTTTAATATTTAAATAGGCAAGGCTTAAACTGTGGTGACGAAGCAGCACTGACCCGACTGTCCTGAGTGTTGTTCATGTTTATGTTCTCACAACATTGCACTGCTAGAATGCATAAAAATGTCACCGGCTAACTGGCGATCGACACCGTTTCATTTACTCACCGACACCAATGTTTACTTGCATTTGGCGCTTGGCAAATGTTAATTTTAGGCCCTGGTTACACAGTTGATAGTGGAAAGGAAAGCAATTCAACTGTTTCTGCAACAGTCTAAAACATACATTTGATCTTCATGCTGATGGATTTCATACTGACAGCGTAATTGTATTTCCAGTTGTATCAAACAACTCCAATAGCATGATGGGGGGAATCGTCTACCCATAAATACACACCACTGGGGTTTGTATCGTGACAGGCTGCATACTAAAATGCCCCGAGATGATATTTGGAACAATTATTTCCATAGGAGTCTTGGCCCTTGTCAAAGGTGCTGAACTTCTGTTCATTGTGAGGACATAAAGAGTCATTTTTTCATGAGTGTAAATGAAAGTGTCCTACCTGCTCCTACATCAGTGAAACCTGAAACATGCAGTTTATACCCATCCATTTCACAATCCACAGAGAAGGATGAGTACAGAGCAAAAACTTTATTTCCTTCAAAGTCCTCCAGATCCACTCTCAGCATGTACTTCCTGTTACGTGTCAGCTGGTACATGTTCTCCAGCCCTGTTCACACACTCAGATGTTCATCCACACAAACGGACACACGCTGTGAGATCTTACCCAGCCAGTATTCGCCCTTCACATTCCCGAATCCTCTCTTGTAATGATTCCACGGCCGATAGAAATTCACACTGCCGTCCATTCTCCTCTGAATCACCTGTGATGGGTTTATATAGAAGATATGATTCATAATGTATGTTCTGATGTGTGTTTAATGATCTAAAGTCACATTCGTACTGTCCATCCTCCGTTGTCTTCCTCTTTCCCATCTCAGATCATGTGACAGTAAACCCAGAAAGGAATATCCAATGCTGGATAGATGGTGTAAATCCCACTGTGTGTTTCTCCTGCTTTATAAAGGTCAGAACAGTCGGCTGGCATTTCTTCATCATGACAAAAACCACCAAAAATACCAACATCTACACAAGACAGTGAGAAAGAGATGAACATCACAATGAGAAGAAGGTGAAAAAAATTGTAGTTATTGAATATACAGTTATGGAAGAACTTACTGACATCTTCTCAAATCGAATCTGTGATCTTCTGAGGAGAGATTATCCAAGAAAGTAATATAAACATGTTCATATTATGTCTATTTTTCAAACTATAAATGTCTGAGGTAAATAAAGTATAAGACAGCAACTCACTGTTTGTGTTGTGCCTTGAGTGATTGTGGATGAAACATATTTATATATCTGTCGGATTCTCAGGCTCCTCCTCTGGGTTTCAGCCCTTGTATAGCTCTTTATATTTATATGACATATTTGTAACAGAACAACACAAGCAATGAACTCAAATCTCATGATTTACTGAAAACACAGTGAGTATCCGGTGCAAAAAGGAGCAAGTAACTTAGTTGAACAGTCTTGTATTGCAGATGACAAACACTGGTGAATGAGATGAACACATAACAATGGCTGATCAGCAGAAGAGTAAAAAAAGTCCAACACGGGAGACAACAAAGGAGAAACATCAGGAACATAAACTGGCAAATGAATTAGAAAGTTGGACTTGAACCAGAGTGTTTTTGGAGATCACACCAGCAAGAGACCATTTTTCTCCAATATCAGCACAATTGCAAATGTATTATTGATTTTATACATTAGTTCAATGAGCAAGAAGTTATTAAGAAGTTCCATGTTAAACTGAATAATGTCAGTTTTTGCAGTATTTCAAAGCAGAACTGTTGTGCATCTCCCAGCAACACTGTTCAACTCGCTTATCCCAGGTGAAAAAAAAAAGTACATTGCTATAATGTACTTAAAGTGCTCTATTTTCGTGCACTAATTTTGTACTTTATATACTAAAAATTCTTCTTAAGTACTTCTTAAGATCATCTTAAGAACATCTAAGTGTACACAACTGTGCTATTTTGAGACAGCATGATATATGAACTAAAATGTGCTTTTAATATACTATCTCTGTATTTAAAAAATGTATTTAGAGATCACTTATAACATTTGAATCCATAGTGTACTACAAGTGGTAGCTAAATATATATTATAGACTGAACGGGCTCAGGCAGGAAAATAGGGGAGAAACAGTTTTCTTACCGTTGCCGTCATTTATGGATAAAACTTGTGTTTAAACGTTTAAGGAAACACAAGACAAAGGTTTAATAAGTGCAACATTCTAAAATACAAGAACCAACTGGATTTGTGTATATTTTTTGTGTTTTTGATTAAACTCGCACTTGTTTATTGTTATCAGGACAATACACAGCAAACTAAACTAATCAAATCATCTGGGTGTGTCTTCATATATGAGGCCCCAGGAGCCTGTGGTTATCTGGTTCAGACAGGCCCGGATTAACACAGTGTAGTGCCCTAGGGTGACTACATTTGAAGTGCGAATTGAATTGAGATTCTTCTTAATTCACTTAATATTTTACAGTCCCTCTGTAGTCATCATTTTATCCTTTAAAACTCATCTTTGATCATCAATATGACATATTCAAATGTTTTTGTTTTTTTCTCTGTGAAAACAAATTCTTCATGCCTCAAAATAGCATGATGTAACATACAGTCTTGCTTTAGTTAGTATTTGCTGTTCGGTTAATATGCAAATTGGTCCCCTCCTCCACTCAATCACACCAGCTCAGTTACAACATGTTTGTGATGGCAGGAAACAGGTGAGGCTTTTGTTAGAAAATAGCTTATCATTTAATGAATCGACAGCCTGTTCCCTAATGTTTTAAGCTAAACAATACTTAAGCTGGAAACTATGTAGATTTTGCTATAATAAAGTTATTTTAAAAGAGAGGGCAGCGTAGCAGTTGTTTTAAAACTGGACCAGTGACTGTGTCGAGTGTGAAGAACTGAATTCATCCTTGATGAAGTATTCATCCTTCAAATGCGATCTCGGTGATGAATGATTTAGATCGATGATGTTGAGTAAAGCTGCATCCGATGTCTGTGTTTTGTTGGCAGTCAGCGTGCAAGTGCATATAATGTAAACAACACAAACGTTTTTGTTCCCTTTTTTATTTATAATGTCGCAGCTAGCATGCGATCTCTATGCAGAAGCTGCGCCCGCTTGTGACTCGTTAGCTCCGCCCACAGCACTGACGGCAGACACGCCTCCAGGATCTCGGCTTTTTTTCCCCGTAAAGACTCGTGCTGCGTTCCAATTCGCCTACTTATACTACGCCCTAAAAGTATGTACTCTTTCTGTGAACAAAAAGTACTTACTTTTGAGTGTGTAGCAAAAGAGTAGACAAGCTTTGGGACATACTAACACGTCATACAATCGCGTCAATTCTCTCTGTCGCATCCTGTCACCGTAAACTGGCCTGTCAATCATCTTACATCCTCCACATTTCATTTAGTTAATTTCCTACCGTATCGGAGAGAAATACAGCACGTTGATCTGCAGTCGCGGGTCTTTCATGTGGAGAACTGTCCTCATATTTATGCATAATGATGCATTTAAAAGTTAATGGCCATTCGGATCTTTATAAAAGTCCACATTGGTATTTGCAGATGAAAAATAACACGGGTAACATTAAATATATATTTTCTATCAGGTTAAAATGATTATTAGTCACTCAAATCTCTCAGCGTCGATCGCGCGTATCCGCCATGTTTTGTAGTTTTTTAACACTTTTTACTCGTGTTTGTAGTTCTGAACTGAATCCTCGTCCAATGCGCAATGGGTTGTGGGCAATATTAGCCTTTATAGTGTGCACGGATCCACACTTCGAAAATCTACCGGAAATAGTAGACCATCCGGGGACTTTTGGCATACTCTTTTCAACATACTATGCTTTGGGACACACTTATTTTAATCTCACATACTATTTAGAATGGATAGTATGGACATTGGAACGCAGGGACGGTTTAGAGTATCTATCTTTTGTAAATATGACAAAACTAAAGACATTTTGGAGATATTAAGGATGCATTGTTACTCTGTACTGAAGCTTAACATGAGATAGGCAGAAACTGTGTGTGAAACACGAACGCGGACGGCTGAAGTATACCCGGGGCTCAAGCTGACGGTCAGCCGTCGGGCAGTTTTGTTCGTCGGCCAACTAAGTTTTCTCAGTGCGTTCCGCACCGTCAGCTGAAGTTGGTCCTCGTTGGCTTTTTTCCAGCCAATTCGACTCGCGTCGGAGCTCGTCGGAGCTCGTCGGAGCTCGTCGGTCCGTCGGGCCATCTGATCATTCTGTTTGGCTGTTGTTTAGCTACTGCCAGCTGCTGGTACGGAAAGGCATTTCATCTTGCGCAGGCGCAGAACGGACGTGCTACTTGGCCGTCGACTGTAGAGCGTTGGTTTGGTGTGTCATGCCAACTTTGGACACAGACTCTGCCGACGTGAGCCAATCCTGCAGTCTGCTTTCGTCGCCACTAGTTCATTGATGTCGGCTTGGTGTGTTCCTGCCTTTACAGATGCGCACACTCTATGCACATGCGCAGTTCACGTTCTACCTCAAATTACTGTAAATGCACTATATGACGTTACAGGTTTTTTTTTTTTTGTGTGTGTGTGTGTGTGAATATTTAGATCTGGTGCCTTGTTCATACATTCTTTGTTTTGCTCATGGGCAGCATTTAAAAACAACATAAACACCTGTAATGGGAAATCTACTCACCTTCAGATAAAAGTTGACATATTTCACATATTTACAATATTTGCAAGGGAACTACGTGATTAAAAAGTTTTTGTAATATTTAATATAAATAAATAATATTTATTATTATCCTCTGTCAGCTGACAAGCCTTAAATTCGCAGCCTCCTCCTCTGTCTCCAGATCTTGCCTGCCAGAATGGCAGTAGCTTAACTTCTCTCTTCACCATTTTTATTGTACAGATATAGCTCATTGTGTATTCACCCTGAAGAGTTTAAACATTTTAATAAAGTAATAAACACATGAAAAAAACATATTTTACATATTTTATTTACATTTATGCAATAAAAAAATGACAAAATACAAAAAAAAAAACAATAGGTACATAATAGATAATAACGTAAGTTTGTCACTTTATGAAAGATGCGATGTTGAGTTTAATCTTTGGTTTAATGTCCATTAAAATATCCTGGGGAGGTCATGTGACCAACAGGAACGTCTCATTTCTCAAGGATGCGTTCTCTGTCCTCCCGTCCTTCCGAGTTCGTTATTTCAAGGTCGCCTGGCAAGACCGGTCTCCGAGTTCTTGTAATGTGCGAAGCGTTATGGGAAGTCAAGGTGCGTCTTTCTAGAGAAACCTTAAGTGAAAACAAAACCCCCAAACGAAGGAAGGAAGTGCAGACTATAGACACGAAATTTTGTTCAAACAGAGACGTAAGTAGATTGTCTTATATAATTCACTTTAACAAATTATTTCAATATTGGATATTAGTTTATAGAGTTTTGATTTTACTTTTACTTAGAAAGGGCTATTGGAAGATGTTTGTTCTGAACCCCTTAAAAAGTTGTGTCTGTCGGAAGTTTTGCGAGTCTTACGCCTATTTAACGAATGTTTCACACATACTCCGTTTGCAGTGCGTATGCGGCGCAGTTTTTTCTTTCTTTTCCGTGCATGGATTAGAGGTCGGGAACCTTTAAAAGTTCTTGACTAAAGTTAAGTTCACATATTCGGATTTCCCGGGTCAATAACTTGTGAGCTAAACGCTGTACTACACAAATAACATCTCTTTTCAATCGTTGTAATGTAGAGAAGCAGCGGCGACCTAATTTTCCTCAAAACCTTGAGTTTTCCTCAACAGTGGACAAAATACATTGATCTCTGTGCGACAGATTCGAAGGGACCGTCTGCAAAGTGCAAAACCTGAAAAGCGTTACCAAAAAAAAAATAATAATAATAATTATATTTTTTCATACGTTTTTTTATAATGAAAAATGTTTACAATGTACTGTCACCAAATTTAGTTCACACTTCTCTAATGTCCTGATAGTTATACTACACTTTTTTTTTTTTTTTTTTGGGGGGGGGGGGGTATTTTTGTATAATGTTTAGGATTTTTTTTAATTATGCAAAATATTTAATAACTCAACTATTATGAAATATATATTCAATAACTTCACTGTAATTGTCACCAAATTCAGTTCACACATCACTGCTGTTCTGATAGTTACTACAACACTTATTTTGGAAAAATGTATTTTTGTGTAATTTGTGTGATGTTATATTAGGAAAAATATTCAATAACTTCAATGTAATACTGTCACCAGTGATTTAATTTTTATTTTTTAGTGGATCAAAACCTTTCATCAAAGTTGTCCTAAAACCTTCTTCTGACAACTTTAACTTTTTTGATCCACTTCAAATGTTGACTACTGTAGTAAAAATATCATAACAATTCTAAAAAAAAATAAAATAAAATAAGTGTTGTAGTAACTATCAGGACATCAGTGACTGAATTTGGTAACAGTGCAGTGTATTACAGTGAAGTTATTAAAACATTTTTCATAATATTTATTTTTAATTAAGAAAAAGCGCAGATTTTAGAAGTTATTACATTGTATTGTGCTCGATGTTGCCTAGACAGCATTCAAATTAAGTTTATCAATAAATGTTAAAAAAATATGCCTTGTATATTTTTAAACCCATCATTTTTAAATCCATTCACTAATCATTTAAAAAATATTTTTATATTATTATTATATTGTTATAGTCTACATTTAGCTATTCATTGAAAATATATTTGATTAATTTCCCCCTTCATTTCCCATAGCCTATCTCTTTATCCATTTGTGCAACTTATGTTACTTAAAGTTTGTATTTTGTAAATACTGTAAATGCCCAATCATGCCAATACATTTTTTTTTTTTTACTTTATGACTATTTCAAATGTGTGTTAATATTAATAGGCTATAGCCTATGCTAAAATAATATTTTGTTTATTATTTGTTTATAGCATATAAAAGCTTTGATGATACTTACATGATATTCGGATTAGTCAATCACATAACAATATTTTCAGATAATATATAAGATATTTTGTCACTGTTGCAGACAGAATCACTGAATAGACAAAAACCACACAAAGTGGCTTTAGAACCCTTACAGAAATAAAATAGATTTCCCTATAAAGTATGAATGATCAATTTATTAAATGATATAACAGTATATTTGAAAATATACAGAAAAATATATTGTGTAAAACTGCAATACTAATACATAAGGAATTGCTGCTACATTGAAAAATATGTGACAATATATAATATATCAAAACATGTAATTTTATATTCAGTAATACACTTCATAATATATAGATGTATGTGATCAGATATAGTACTGCATGTGTGATTTATTGCATTTATATTTACTCATGCAGTATAAACACACATATATAGATAAATATATTATGTAATACATTTCTTATATTTTATAATTATAGTCATTATAAATGTTTAATGCTTCCAAGCTAGTTAACAAAAGCACAAGCACACCTACATGTACTATAGTATTCTGTAACAATGACTTAGAGTTAGGATCCATTTGCAGCTTTATAGAAAGAAAATTCGTTGTGTACACAGGCAGGGGTCGATCACCGGCGTCAGATACAGACAGGGCTGAGCAGAGATGTAGTCGTAAAACAGGCAATAGATCAGGGCGGGCGGCAAACAGTAAACACACAATCCAGGCAAACAGAACACAAAGGTCAGGACAGGCAATATATTTTATTTGCGTATTGCGGTTTTTCTTTTTAATTGTCAACTGGCTATTTAGGATCATCAGTCATGCTCCGTAAACACCGTCTGTCACAGACACGAATTGCATTTTTAATTTCACCAAGCTGATTGCACTAAAAACTCAGCAGTCATCATGTTTTCAGTCCATTTCAAGTTTGATTTTGACGTGACATAAAGCGGTGATATCTAAATTGATGATCTGTGTACTTACTTTCCTATTAGTCTTCCCATTGACGCCATCATTTGTTCATTCAAACCTACGCGCGGAACGCGCACGTCAACGAGAGGCGGGATTTATCACACAAGCCAATCATATCCAATCATAACCATTTACATCCAATCATAGCACGATGGAGACGTTGCCTCCTCTCACGTGACTTTCCCCCATTCATTCTCATTTAACCCCCACAAAACCCACCGCACGCCGGGGGTCTGATGATTTTATATGGTTTTCTATGAGAGGAAAGGGAGGCACGACTCCATAGACTGTGAAGCATGACTCCTGCTGTAACTTTACCTGCGGGTGTCGCTGTTGGGCAGTGTTCCTTAAGAAACACGCCTGACTTGCGCTCTTTTTAATGTCATAATTTGTAGTATTTGTGTTGTTTTATATGTAATATGGATTATTTTCTCATCCTATTTTTAATTTTTGAGGAGGCACTGCCTCGCCTACTCGGAGGAAACGCCCCTGATCGAGAACAGGGTAAACAGTCCAGGGTCATACACAGAAAAACCATACATATTTAATAAACATATGAAATAAACGCTCATAGTTGTTAGCAGTAACAAAACAAAACTTCGCAGTGTGTGCGTGCTGGTTAAATAGTCCACGGGATTGGCTACAGCTGTGCGTGTAATCAGCGCCAGGTACGGGATCATGGGAAATGGAGTCCGGGGGGAATCAGTACTCGGGGGATGGGGACCTCTGGCGGCGAGCAGAGGGAGCCACAGAGACTTGATTTGTGACACCATCACTGTGCTGAAGAAAACACAAACATTACCTGTTAAATAAAGTAATTATAGTCTTAATGATTTTCGTTCAATCATCATTCTAACCACAGACTCTACTCTTCAACACAACGATAACCCCAAAAACTTTTTTTTTCTTCGCAAAATAATACAACAGATTCCCCCATATATTATTTTGGGAAAAACACTAACATTTACTCTCCTTTAACAGTCAGAAGCAAAGCATGCTGGGAACTAGAAATTTGCTGTAACTCATTCAGTGAATGTGTATAAATATGTGTTTTCATATACATTCACATTTATATGGGAACATGTATATATAAACACTGAAGGATAAAACTTTATGAATATTAATATTACAAGTAATGCTATTTGTGTTTTCTATTTTTGATCTAAACAAAAAGATATAGATTTAATCAAAACAAAAATTCTCATTTAATAAATAATATGTATTAGAAATGATTTGCTTTATCCAATCAAATAGATTCTCTCTTTTCCGCGCATTCTCTCTTTCCCCAGACGCGTGCCACATTACTGATGAACACCTGCTGTTAACAAGCAGATTCACTTAAGGAAAGGGAAGTACAAGAACTACAACTGACTTCAGCCACAGCCTTAGATGAAATCAGCTGAAGATAAAAATCTTTTAATCTCTCAAGATCTGTAATGAATCGTCACTCAGGCTGGGATCCATTTGCATGCTTTATTAAACAAGATCGTAGTCGTACAGGCAGAGTAGATCAGGGGCAGACAGATATGATACAGGGCAGGCAGAATCGTAAACAGAGAACAGGCAATGGTCAGGGCTGGCAGATAACACTCACAGGTCAGGATACAAAGCACAAGTCAGGGACAGGCAGCAGAGGTTCGTAAATGATCAGCAACAGGTGATCAGTCAGACAGAAGAATAACGCTCGGAATTGTACACCACAGCAATACAAGACTTCGCATCTGATATGTGAGTCCTTTATAGTCCGGTTAATATGGTACAGCTGGTTGGTAATTAGTCCAAGGCAGGGGATGATGGGAAGTGTAGTGTGTGTGAATGTTAGTACTCGGGTGAGGGCTCCCTCCGATGGCCAGAGGAGGGAATCACGGAGTTTATCTCTGTGACAGAATCTAATTAAACAACTCTACAAACTCTACAAAACATTACCATCTTTAGTCATTACTAACCAGACTGACTTTATACGTCTACATAAGTCTTTATACGTTTTCATACATCTAAATAAGTTCTTATGAAAATTAAAGGATTAGTTCACTTTCAAAAAATAAATAAATAAATAAATCCTGAAAATTTACTCACCCCCATGTCATCCAAGATGTCCATGACTTTCTCTCTTCAGTCGAAAAGAAATTAAGGTTTTTGATGAAAACATTCCAGGACTTCAATGGAGGCCAAACGGTTGACAGTCAATATTTCATTGGAGCTTCAAAACGTTCTACACAATCACAGACGAGGAATAAGGGTCTTATCTAGAGAAACCATCACTCATTTTCTAAAAAAAAGAGGGGAAAAAAAAGGTTTTAACAATAAATGCTAACCTTTAACTAGCTCTCTTCTTCTTCTCTATTTGAATTCCAGCAGTGTAGACACTGCTAAGTGTATTACTGCCCTCCACAGGTCAAAGTTTGAACTAATTGTAATATACTTGCACAAGCATATTGTATATGACAGTTTAGTTCAAACTTTGACCTGAGGAGGGCAGTAATACACTTAGCAGTGTCTACACTGCTGGAATTCAAATAGAGAAGAATAAGAAGAGAGCTATTTCAAGATTAGCATTTATTGATAAAACGTATAAAATTTTATTTTAATTTTTTTTCAAAAATGAGCGATGGTTTTTCTAGATAAGACCCTTTTCCTCTTCTGGGATCGCTGTAAATTTGTAATTTTGACCTTCAACCCTTTGGGCTCCATTGAAGTCCACTATATGGAGAAAAATACTGGAATGCTTTCCGGGATTTCCTTCATTTCTTTTCGACTGAAGAAAGAAAGACATGGACATCTTGCATGAAATGGGGGTGAGTAAATTACCAGGAAAGTTTTAATTTGAAAGTGAACTAATCCTTTAACAGATTTTTAAATGATGATTTATTGATTTTATTGAGATCAGTCCTGTTAACTTTTGTCATTTTTCTCCTAGTGACACAGAATGGCCACTCCTAAAAGAGTGATTTATAACACACTTGAGAATCTTAAGAGTGATGATTTCACAGTATTCATCTGGCACCTGGAGAATCCTACAGAAGGCATCGAGCCTATTCCTGAATCAAAGCTTGAGAATGCTAATCGTCAAAAAGTTGTGGATCTCATGGTAAAGCAGTACACTGATAAGGCTGGGACTATTGCAGTAAAAGTGCTGCGCGACATGAAACAAAATGATCTTGCTTCCGATCTTGAGCGGAAACTTCAGGGAGGTAAAAAAAAAAATCATTTTATATTAGTTTAAGATTTAGTCTTAGTGTAGCACTCTAGCAGTCATCATTTTGTAAAAATAAAGAGAAATATACATGAAATTAAACAATTATGTTAATATGTTTGGATATAAAATGAGTGTGTTTATTATAAATAATACAATAAAATATTGTATTTTGAATATATTGTGCAACATATTGTGCAAAAGATCAAACAAGGATGAAAAAAGGATGTATGATTTATATTGCCATATGTAAAAAGCAGTGAAATGGCAGTATTAAAATATACTGTATATTCACTTTAAAGCAAAAAAGGTTTGTTTGTTTGTTTGTTTTTTTTTTTTGTTTTTTTAAATGGCAGAACTGCATGGCAGCACAGGGTGCCAAACCTTTACCATTAAAAAAGTCCATCAACTGAAGTAATATGAGCAAGCTGACCATAACTACAATAACTTGCTTAAATTGCAAATTAACAGGGAAATACTGGCAGTAGAGGTGACATTTTACAGTTCTCTTATTGTAATATATTTAACAGCATGTTATTGCAGTAATACTCTGGATATATTTCATTTAAATACATCAATTTATATTATAAACACATATCCATTAAAACATCAGTTTAATTTTAATATCTCAGATTAATCATTAGCAATAACACACATGCATTAAACAATGCAAATACTTGTCAATTACACTGCAATTTCTCTTTAAACGAAGCAACATACAGCAAATTATTAATGTATCTTCATCTTCTTTATCCTCTTCAGCACAATTGTGACCCACAAAACTCAAATAACAGAAACAATTTAAATCCCAACAGATCATTAAAATGCATTGAACTTTATGTACTATATTTATATTTTTATATTATACATAAAATATATTAATGAGATAATTAAATGATTAATCAAATAATGAATGATCAATCATGATGACACATGCTGTCCACAAGAATCACACTGTCCAAAAAAAAGTGCACAGGGTGCCAAATGTTTAACTTGAATTGAAATAACAGTCAGAGTAATTCAACTGATGTAACATGTTTAGACTGACAAAAATAGAAGATATTAGCTAAAACACAGGAACTACAACTGATGAAATCAACTGAAATAAAAAAAAGACATTCAATCTCTCGGCGGTGATTGACAAGCCAGAGGGATCATCGCTTAAATGATAGGCTGATGTTTTTAAGGCCCTACCTCGTGCACAGATGATGTGTATTAATATAATTCCTTTCAGTGCACCTAATAAATAGTCTTTTATCAGTTAGCAAAGACAGTTTCAAGTAATATTGCAAAACTGTATAAAACAAAACATCATCTTTAGCACCTTTAACCGAACTCACCCAGAATTTATTTCATTTTTTTATTTTTCATTTTTTTTTTTTTTTTTTTTTACAGTAAGGCTATGTTCACAGTGCAATCTTTAATTCTCAATTCCGATTTTTGCTCAGTTCAGTTTTTTTTTTTTTTTTGTATAGCTGTTCACATAGTTGTTTTAAATGTGGCCAATATCAGATTTCCAGTGAGAACAGATCATGGTTCTGAACTGACCTGCATGCGCAAAAGAATGATACAAACGGGGATGCCAGCTTTTTCCACAAAATCCACTCAATTGCTTTTCAAAACTAGCCCAATCACATTCCGTGAGGTATCCCGGTAAAACTGTGTTCCAGGGGTTAAATATCATGTTAGTGTGGTCGCTTAAACCCACGGAGTTGTAAAACAACCAAGGAAAAAGTAACCAAATTCTGCGGGAAAATCACAGACTTTGCCTATACCAGATCATCAGTAGTGGTTCACTAAATAAAATTCAATAAATACCTATACACAATATGCACTTAACACAAAAATAACAAATAATAAAATTATTATTTTGCCCATATCTGGTCCGCGAGTAAGCCACATGTACCAGATGTGGGCCGGATCTGGGCCACACCATGTTGCTGTCTGGGGAAAGCCCATGTCTAGTTTTGTGAGAGAATGAAATAAATCCGCCTGCAGGTGTAGAGATTTGTTACATGGATGCGCTCTCGACATTTGTCATTAAAATAAAGCCATGGGAATGGCCTCAAATGAACTATAAAAATGAGAAGAAGGTTGTGTCTGAAAGCTTTTTTTAATTATTATTTAAAATGAATGGAGAATATGTTGTGTCCCCCATTTCGGGGGCTCGAGCACCCATGGGACAATTACTTGCAGTGTGAACGTAGCCACAGACATCAACCTCTGTTAATTCTCAATAAGCACTTCTGTAGAAATGTGACAGAAATCTGGTTAGTAATAAGTGAAGCTGGTAATGCTATTTATGGAGTTGTTTAATCCTCCTCTGTTGAGATATTGAGAGAATTAATGTCTTCTTTAATGTCAGCTGATTACATCTAAGGCTATGGCTGAAGAAAGATGTAGTTCTTGTGTTTCGTTATCAGCAGCTGTCTTCAATAATGTTCAATCATATCTCAATTATATTATAAACTTCATGACATTTACCTTTATTTAGGAGAAAAGGCCTGCTTCTTTAGTGGTCTGAATGCCTGTATTTTTAAGGAAATTTAGCAGTTGTATAAAAAAATAGTGAAATCATTGTTACATTTTACTGCATTTTCTCAGTAAAAATACTTTTTTTTCACAGTGTAGTATTTGTTGTTGTGCATTCTGAGTTTCTCTCTGTGTCTCTCAATCAGATGTTCCTGCTGGAGGTGGAGCTTCATCCAGTGGGACATCTGTAACTCCTCAAACCACTGGAGTTACAATGACGATAAGATCATCCAATGGAGGAACCGTAAATGCCCCTCTTATTCATGGTTGTGTTGTTAATGGCTCAGTGAACTTGAACAGCAAAGATAAACCTTAGGTCTATCTATCTATCTGTCTGTCTATCTATCTGATGAATGAGGAATATAAGGACAGTGGAACGATGGAACAATCATTCATGATTTCATAAATTTATTTAAAAGTACTTCATCTTTGTTTGCCACAACCAAGTATAAAGCATGTTATACGCATAAATGTTTAACATTGTTAGCAAATATTTTAAACTATGTATTTACCTTTCTTTGGTGTCTTTGTTTCAACATAATGTAATAAAAAATATCAAAAAACAATACTGTCTCACAGATGATTATTATCTACCACGCTGTCACAGACTGGAGGTCTGAGGTGTAGGTTTGTCTTCTGATTCGGGATCAGACCCGGGCTTAAATGTGAATGTCTGAACATCAGTGATAGGAATAATGGTGTTATAAATAAACGGCGTTACTAACTTTTTTCAGTAATTGTAGTCAAACTAATTACTTTTTCCCCTGTTACAACGCCGTTACCGTTACTGGCCTGCAGAGTTTTTCTCTGGTGTGTGTGTTGGGGTGGGACACGTGCTAACTGATGACGATTGGTGTGTGAGTAGATATGATAGACCTGCAATGCGTTTTCATCCCAGGCGATGAGAGTAATGAAGTGAGTGACGTCAGCCATTTTCTTGTCAGTTCTAGCCGAGCTCTCAAGGTGAATAACAGGTAAAATTCCTCTCTGGTCATATAGTGTCATAGAAAGTTGGTAGATATATTTTCCTTTAAAGTCAAATATAGCCCTGTAGAAATGTGTTTTATTTCATACTGAAGTGATAATGAGATCACAACTCGTCCATTTGGAATTAAGGTTCTATCTGACAATTTTGTCAAAATTTAGTTATTCATATATTCATATTTTGTGACAACTTATTTACATTAAGTGATGTTTCTTTTTTTAAGTTGTGTACATTTTGGGACTTTTTCTTAGAAAACAAAAAGGTTTACAAATGCTGCACATCATATATATATATATATATATATATATATATATATATATATATATATATATATATATATATATATATATATATATATATATAATGTGCCAGTAAAACACCTTTGCTGAAGCATTGCATTTTTCTTGCAGTTGTTTTGTCTTAATATTGTAAAATTGAAGACATTAAGCCTTAAAGGTCAAATATTCAATAATTTATTGATGGGGTCTTAACTACAACAATAGATGTTAGCATGTTATTTCAGCCATACTGTTGCCATTTCACCTGTCCCTCTTTCTGTGGAATAAAGTCCTGCTCAGATGAATTACAGCAGCTGCTTTCTGTCTAAACCAAAGGAAACTTAAACTTAAATGGTTCCTGCAATAATGTGTTAAATTACCCATCATATTCCTACCTAAATTTAACATCTGCACTGGACAAAAGATCTAGCACTGCCTTTTATCCTTAACTCATTCTGAAATATGAAATAAATGTCATATAGCATTAAATTGAACTTTCATGCATGTTCATGCATGTCAACAAACACTGTAACAAATTTCTGTAGTTTTCACAGCATTATTACTGTAAAATAAACAAATCCTAAATCCTGTACCCTATACAGCATGTTGCTGTAAAGCATCATGGTTAAGTTTCAATGGCGGGTTAATTTGACATTAAATATATTTTTTACTGTGAATCACAAATAAATTTGATAGATTTTTTTTAATTTTTTTTTTTTTATCTGTCAATACTTGATAATGTCATCAGTTTGGTGGAGTAACATTGTTGGATAAAAGTAAACTGGAATGCACATATGTACATACATATGCACATATACTCCATGTACATATGGTAAAAAGGTTTTAATTTATTAACATTCAAAAGCTATTCTTTGAATTAATGTAATTAAATCATGGAAAGGATTTCCGCGTAATTAAATGGCTTTTGTTCATGCATTAAGCACTTTTGTTAGGCTAACTTAAATCGCATAGATTGGATCAACTTAAGTAAATGAGTTGGTCCAAAACATTGCAAATTAGTTGGGCTATTAAATTAAGCTGTGCCCAACCATAATAAATAAGTTGAATCAACCTTAATAAATTAAGTTGACCCAACGTACATTAAATTGGAATAACAGAATTGCATAATGCTGAAATAAAGCAACTTAATCATGTGGAAATCCTTTCCATGATTTTTTTATGTTCGTTCAAAGAGTTATTTTTTTTTTAGTGTACATATGCATGTGTGTTAGCAAAGTGTGCTAGCTGTTTCTCTTTGTTTTTCTAGCTACGGCATGATGAATCAAATATCAAAGTTGGCTGAAGTGACAGAAAACCGGTATGAATTTTAACCGATTGAACCGATGCAGGAACCGGTAAGAATTTTAAACAGCATCATGTTTTTCTCAGCTTCTTTGCTGGGCAAACTACAGTAAACTGTTTGTGTTTCTTAAAAATTATTAGACATATAGGGCCTTATAATTCCAAGCGGAAAGTGTTTTTTTAGAATTATAAGGTTCTATCTGCATTTGACCCGTTCCAAAAATCCCCTGAGAGGATTTGATATTGTACAGTTAGAAGACATTTAGGGTCCCTGTCATTTTCATGTATGAAAGAAACTTGTTCCTCATATAATTTTTTATATATGGAACGCAAAATCTTTGAAGCTCAATATCAAAACTGCTCAGAACGCAGATAATTCAAGGTGACGGTTTCTTCAAGATCTGACTAACCTGAATTTCAGTAATATAAACCCAGCGGGAGATGTAGTCAAGATGATGGTGGCATCAGTACAGCATCATCACCTCCCCATCAAAACGACAGAAACATTAGTTGAGCTGATTGGTCGTCTCTAGCTCCTCACGTCCTTGAGCACCAGAGGCGGTTTGCCTCCAAGTGAGTCAAACTCTTTCATTTTTAATTATTTTACAAATCAAGATGCAGACAAAAGAGGGTGAGGCAAGAGACAAAGGCATGGTAACAAATTAGAAAATCTTTATTGATCACTTTTTTAAGTATAAAAGATTTATAAATGTTCTTAAAAGCAAGTGGAGTAAAAATGACCACTACAGTTCTCACTATTTTGTGGATTTGTATGGAAACTATCAATTTTATGGTTAACTTGGTAATGAGGCAATAGCAAAGTAATATAAGATATACAAATGAAATTTCAACAAACTAGAAAGAGAAAAAGAGAAAATGAAAAGAGAAAAATGCTTAACATTTATTGGAGCACGTGTCATAATAAAGAGAAAACAAATATTTTAGAAATTTGTCAAAAAAACAAAACAAAATTGTATCGTCATTTATTAGTCAAATAACAAACTGAAACAACTAAACAACCTTAATATTAGCTTGGATTTTTGCTGGCATTGTTTTATATACGAAATAACAGAAACAATGCTTTTACCCACTCCAGATCATTCATTATTGAGATAAACTTGGGAAAGAGCACAAGAGAGTGAATTATATCCAATCATATTTTTTAACACTCTGTTTTTGTTTAGATGTCTAATTAGAGATCAAGAGTGATTTTGATATAAGATGGACATCAGAGTCCAGGAAACAGGTAGAAGTCCTTCGTAAGGGATGTTCTTTCAATACACGGCAAAAATTTTATGTCCTCTCTTCCTGGGTGTTTCGCCATGTCTGAGGTGACCTATGAAAAAAAATATCATATTTACCTGTGACAACAAGCAAACCCCTGTGTTTATTTTAGTTGAGCAATGCACTTGGGCTAAAACAAACAGAAGACACAGAGGTCTGGTTTCACAGACAGGGCTCAGCTTAAACCAGGATTATGCCTTAGTTCAATTATGATATCTAAGAAGCTTTTATAAACTTGCCTCAGAAAAAAAAAAAAAAAAAAAAAAACATTACTGGTGTGCATCTTGAGAAAAACAATTGTTCTGACATATTTTAAGATATGTCAGTGCAAGTTGATTTCAGTTAAAACAGCTCAAACAAGCATTTTAGTCTCGGATTAACTTAAGCCTTGTCTGTGAAACTGAAACTTTGTATCTTGGCTAAAATAAAGGAAACCAATGTTTTATTTATTTATTTTTTTTTTAAGAGAATTTCTTCATTCACCTTCCCAAACAACTCCATAATGTGAGAGTCATGAGCCCATTTACAGAACACCTCCATGATGTATATGATAAAAAAACTCCCAGATTCAATACGCCATGCTGCGGTATCTGTGGAGATAATTCATTGTTATACAATAAGTTCACAAAGAAGCCTTTGACAATATTCTCATTACAGAAGAAACATGAACAGCTCCTGAAGAGAACAAATCTTTAAGACTTGAGCACTTACCAGGGAGGGTGGACATAAAACAGGCAAAGTCTTTCTCTTTGTGCACCCAGGCGTCTGACTCAAATGAGCTGTCATCAGCATAAGTGCCACGTGTGCTGTCACTAATTTTCACGCCTCCTGGGTGACCTGAACACAGAAACAGTTCACAATATGGATGACAAAATTACTGTAAATCCAGAGTAAAGGTAAAGTTAAATGCAGACAAATTACAAAGAGAAACATCAATATGTGAATATGAGTTGAGTTTTATCAATCATAACGTACATCCTCTGCAGGCTTGGATCAGAATAACCTTTGGTTTGTCAATCAGAGCAGGACAATTCACTGAGTTCAGACAGGTGAAGATTTTGTCAACAAAGTAGTAATCATCGGGGCCAGTATAACTGACACCTGCACCGAAAATGACATCTCTATTATCAATTCTGTTCCCGTGAGACATTATAACCACGAAGGTGCTGTCCGAGTCTTTATGGTCAGGAAGTGCAGCAAAGTTCTCGACAGCATCCTCTATTTCCTGTGAAAAAAATGTTTTTTATTAAATAGATAAAGAATAGAAAACACCATAAATCATGGATAGAAGAAATTCATATAACCTTTGTATGGTGTTGAAAACCCTACAACACTTGTGATGTTCATACGCCCTCTCATTCCGGCGTAATAATCAAGGAACTTTGCTGCCGTACCATGGATGCAGCAGGAGAAATGATATTACGCAGCGCCTGTGATTCCCTGCTTGCACAGGGAGTGTGGCTTGCAACCATGGAGACATTTGTGAGAGACGCTGAGTAATATCATTGCACCTGCTGCATTTGATTAATACGCCGGAATAAGAGTATAGTTTCTAGCCATATCGGCCTACAAAATATAGGAAAAGTCTTAATACACAATGTAATTACAGAAGATGTTTTACGCACTTTTCCAGAGAGATTTGTGTGTTTCTCAACTCTGTAACCCAAAGCTTTCAGCAGCCACTCCATGTTCTCCTCGTCTCTCTCTGCTCCAGGCCTGTTGTGTATGTTGGTGATCAGCAGGGCTAAACCTTTCCTCTGAGACTTGTTCATTTTATAAACCTATGAGAAAACATCAGCATTATGCAGAATTAAAGCACAAGCAACAGAATCAGTGTCTAGATCCGTGTTTCCCAACCCTGTTCCTGGAGCCAGAGGTTCGAGTCCTGCTCGGATCAGATGAGTAGGATTTATGTTTCTTCAATCTTATGTTTGGGAGCAATTTAGAGAGAAAGTGCACCGATTAAAGCAGGGATGGACAACTCCGGTCCTGGAGGGCCAGTGTCCAGCAGAGTTTAGCTCCAACCCTAATCAAACACACCTGAACCAGCTAATCAAGGTCTTTAGGATTAGTAGAAAGTTATAGGCAAGTGAGTTCTTATCAGGGATGGATATAAACTCTGCAGGACACTGGCCCTCCAGGACCGGAGTTGTCCATCCCTGGATTAAAGGATTAGTCCACTTTTAAATAAACTTTTCCTGATAATTTACTCACCCCCATGTTATCCAAGATGTCCATGTCTTTCTTTTTCTCCATACAGTGGACTTCAATGGGCACCAAACGGTTGAAGGTCAAAATTAGTTTCACTGCAGCTTCAAATTGTTCTACACGATCAAAGACAATAAATAATGGTCTTATCTAGAGAAACCATGACTCATTTTCTAATTTTTTTATTTATTTATTTTTTTTTATTTATACATTTTAACCAGAACTGCTCATCTTGAACTGGCTCTCCTCTTCTTCTCTATTAGAATTTAGGCAGTGTATACGCTGCTAAGTGTATTACTGCCCTCCACAGGTCAAAGTTTGAACTAATTGTTATATACTATTGAACTAGCATATTGTAATTGTTTCTCTAGATAAGACCATTATTTCTCGTCTGGATCATGTAGAACAATTTGAAGCTGCAGTGAAAGTAATTATGACCTTCAACTGTTTGGTGCCCATTGAAGTCCACTATAAGGAGAAAAATCCTGGAATGTTTTCATCAAAAACTTTAATTTCTTTTCGACTGAAGAAAGAAAGACATGAACATCTTGGATGACATGGGGGTGAGTAAAATTTTATTTAAAAGTGGACTAATCCTTTAAGTTGTTTCAAGGCAAGTAGAAAGAACTATTGCAATCTTTTTTTTAATACATGGGGAAATATGCTTTTGTTTCATGTAGTTACAGGGTAAATATGACATTACGGGCCGTAAATTAAAGTGATGCTTGTTACACTCTTGTTTCATGTAGTTACAGGGTAAGGGTAATAAAAAATTTTTTTTTTTAAATTTATTTGAAAAAACTTATTTCAAAATAGATTTAAAGTTATAACACTTCTTATTCGTTTCTCTTGCTTGGCTTGGCTACTTACCCTGTAACTATATGAAATAAGAGGGTAACAAGCACCACTTTAATTTACAGCCCGTAATGTCATATTTACCCTGTAACTACATGAAACAAAATCATTTTTCCCCATGTATTAAAAAAGATTGCAATAGTTCTTTCTACTTGCCTTGAAACAACTTAATCAGTGCACTTTCTCGCTAAATTGCTCCCAAATGTAAAATTGTTGTCTATCATAATATTATAAGTACCCCTTAGTTCTAAAATACTTACAGTATAAATAATTTGTTATTTTCCTGGTTGTTACCCCTTTATTCTCAAGACTTTACATATTGTTCCCCTGTACTTATACGTACTTACTTTATAGGTACACTATAATTATCGAAAGTAATGCTGTAAATTTGTTGTAATTACGCAGTACTTTCTGGGCTGTAAGCAAAAGCATTAACAGAAAAATCATTGTATAAAACATAAGTTTAAAAACACAATGATCTGACTTGTGCTACTTGGTTATTAAAACTCTTTTTGTTAATATCTCTGATATTCATTTTCCCACATACATTTTTATGTTTCTCAGTTTTACTGCTAAGATTTCAGAATCTTTTAAGGGTTTGGAAACACTGATCCACATCAGATATCATTCATAAAACATTATATAAAGCCAGAAAAGTTTATATTAGAAAACAGTTTAAGATTAACGGGGCGTCAAACCCTGCTTCTGGAGGGCCACAGTCCATCAGCGTTCAGCTCCAACACACCTGTCTGAATCCTTCAGGTCATCCTGAACACTTGGATGGAGTTAAACTCTGCAGGACGGCGGCCCAAGAAAAGTAGGACTGGCAATCCCCGAATGCAGATATTATTGCTATATCATAAACGTGGTTGAAGAAGACCCTCTCAGATAATAATATTGCCATAGATGGTTACAATATATTTCATGTAGATAGAACAAGCAAAGGAGGGGGTGTTGTTATATATGTAAATTGTAAATTAAATGCCACTTCGATAAAGTCTACCACTGTTCCTAAGTATTTTGAAATGCTGGCTATTGATTTAACATTAGGAAATACCAAATTAACTGTTGCCTGTTGTTATAGTCCCCCTTCAGCTAATAAGGAAACTTTATCCATACTTTCAACTGCACTTGCAGATATTGTACAGCAGAAAGAAATTATCTTGCTTGGCGATTTGAACTGGAATTGGTTGACAGATGTATTGAAGGATTTTAAAGATTACTGTGATTTTGTGAATTTAACTCAAGTAATACATGTTCCCACCCGTAAAGGACTCAAAAATGTCAACTTTAATAGATTTGATTTGAACTAATAACCCAGATAAATTCACACACATAGGTATTTTCCCAAATTATATAAGTGACCATTGTGTTGCTGGTATGATTAGAAATTGCAAACTTAAAAAGGCAGTACCACAAATTGTGGTGAAAAGGTATTTTAAATTATTCGATCAGCAAGCTTTTATCCATGATATTTTTAATTTTGATTGGAAAAAGGTTTGTTTAATTCCTGATGTTGAATTGGCGTGGTCATATTTTAAAGATTAATTCATGGGTATAAATAAACATGCACCCTTGAGAAAGTTCAAAGAAAAGGGGAGGAACAATCCCTGCTTTTCTGATGTATTATCCACACTTTTGCATGAATGGGACTTAGCCTGGGCAAGAAAATGATTGGGCTAATTTTAGATATTTAAGAAATACTACAAATACGCAAAGTTAAGTCAAATCTTAATGAAACAACAAGAAATTAAAAAAACCCAGCTAAATTTTTGGAAAACTATAAATTCTATGAAAACAGTACAAAAATCTGTACTTCCTAAAATTGTAAATATGAACAATGTACAAATTACCGATAAATAAGATATAGTTCATTTAATAATTATTTAATTAATAATTAAATAATTAATAATTATTTAATATCACTTTGCCTCCGCCAGACTCCTTTTTAAGTCAGAGCAAAAACGTCTTTCATCTCCAGGGTCTTTTCACCCAAATGTCTGGGGCCCGAACCTCTTTACTTTTGAGCCAGTTTCAAGGGAGAAGGTTTTATTCGCGTTACGAAATATAAATTGTAAAAAATCAGCTGGTCCTGATGGGCTTGACCCTTTCCTCCTGAAACTTGTGGCTATTATTGTTGAACCAATAACTTATATTTTTAATTTATCCTTGAAACAAAACATTATATGGAAAATAGCATATGTAACACCACTTGGATCCAACTATTATGGACAATTATCGTCCTATCTCAAAGCTCTCAGTATTGGCCAAAATTTTTGAGTCATTGGTTAGTGATCAGTTAAAGGACTTTTTAACAGTAAATAATATTCATTCTCAATCGGGTTTCAGGAAAGGGTATAGCACCATCACAGCAGCCATAAAGGTAGTTGATGATATTGTTAGTGCTGTTGATTATAAAGAATCTTTTGCAGCATTATTTATTGATCTCTCAAAAGTTTTTGATACGGTTGATCACACCATTTTGTTAAAATGTCTTGGGATGTCTGATAATGTTATTGAATGGTTTAAAAATTATCTGTCTAGTAGATATCAGCATGTTACTTGTGAGGGCATTATGTCAAGGGAGACATAACTAATAGTTGGAGTACCTCAAGGTTCAATATTAGGGCCTTTGTTGTTTGCAATCTACATAAATGATATTTGTACAAATTTAGATGCAGCTGTACATCTCTATGCGGATGATACCATTAAATACAGTTCTGCTTTCACAGTTCTACAAAACAATTTACTGAAATTGGTACTTAATTCTATCCTAAAAAGACAAAATTTATGTTATTCACTCAGTCCAGCAATTTATAGGATTTGCCTCAAATTATCACTCTATATGACCAGAAAATTGAAAGAGTGTCATGTTATAATTATCTGGGTTTTTTATTAGATGAAAAGCTCACATTTAAACCCCATGTAGATAACCTAGTAAAAAAAGCTGAGAGTTAAACTGGGTTTTTATTATAGAAATTATAGCTTGTTTTAATTTAAAAGTAAGAAAGGAACTTGTTGCTGCTACATTTATATCTGTTATAGACTATGGAGATATTCTGTACATGCATGCAGCAAAGTCTGTTTTATGTTCACTAGATTCTATTTACCATTCTGCTTTACACTTTGTTACTAATGCTAAATATTCTACACATCATTGTAGTTTGTAGTTTATCAGGTTGGCCTTCACTCTCAATTCGTAGACAGCATCGCTGGCTTATTTTTATTTATAAGGCAGTGATAGGACTGTTGCAAGTTGAAGCTAGGCACTATTATACCACTTAATGATTTTAAATTATATGTCACAGAAACCTTCAACTATAAGTGTGATTGTATATAGGCTGCTCTTCTGTTTTGTTATATTTTGTTTGTTGTTGTATTTACTTTTTGTCCTTGTTAGGTGTTGTTGTATGGCTTATGGGGTGCTGATAAATTTTTTTAAGTGCTGCCTTTCTTGGCCAGGGATCATTTGAAAAAGAGACTATAGTCTCAATATGACTTCCCCTGGTTAAATAAAGGAATAATAATGTATTGTTTTATACAAAAGTTAATTGAAAAGATACTTGCGTCATCTCTATTCTCTCTAAGAATTTTTTCCTTAGACTGGGTGCAGGGAATAATCCTGTCTGGTCTCTTCCAATTGGACTGGATGGGCTGCAGCTGACGCACAGAAACGGGAGCATTACTTCCGTCCACCTGATCAGGCTGCTGAACTGAAGCCAGGAAAACACATCAAAATATATCAACAGCATGTAGAAGAAAGAACATTTGTTATTACTGTTTAATATGCCATCTTGTAACATAGTCTGCAACTAGTTTACAAATTAAATTCTACAGTCTTGAGACTTTCATGGCTCTGCTCACACAAATCTTAACACAGCTTTACTATTTCATGTATATCTACTAGTATAAATAGTTATTTTTCACCTTCCTGAAGTTTCCTCTCAAGTTTGCTTGCGAGATCATTTTGTTTCATGTCGCGCAGCACTTTGACTGCAATATTCACAGCCTCATCAGTGTACTGCTTTACCATGAGATTCGCAACTGTTTGACGATTAGCATTCTCAAGCTCTGATTCAGGAATAGGCTCGATGCGATCTGTAGGATTCTCCAGGTGCCAGATGAATACTTTGAAATCATCACTCTTAAGATTCTGTAGAGTCTCAAAAATCACTTTTTTAGTGGCAGCCATTTTGTGTCACTAGGAGAAAAAGGACAAACTATTATTCACTAATTGTGCTCTTCAAGTAGTTAACACATAATAAACACAACTATTCATAATAGTTCCTGTTGCAGTTACACTCCACAGGTGTTTAATTAAAAAAAAAGCAGGAATTCAGGCATATACATGGAGATTAGGTGAGTTCTGACTTGTAAATTACTAGTGAAAAGATGTTTAGGGAGGATCATGTCACAGATTGACCTCTTGGATCAGTACAAAGAATACAAAGTTTAAAAATCTGCATATATAGGAAAACACAACGAAGAAAAAAATATATATAGATATAGATATAGATATATATCTTATTTTTTCTTCGTTGTGTGTTCCTGCGCAAGCAGCACATTACAGTAGGCCTAAGCACAATACAAAAATGCCGTGATGTTGGCTGGATCAATCTTAGCACAAGTATATATATATATATATATATATATATATATATATATATATATATATATATATATATATATATATATATATATATTAACATCATATAGCATAAATATTAATATCACCCAGCTTCAATACTGACTTCTAAAGGCACTTTGTGTGATTTTTGTCTATTCAGTGATTCTATCTGCAACTATGACAAAATGTCTTTAATAGTTAATTTGTTGGATCTGAATTGTTTTCTATCTGCAAATACTGATATGCACTTAATTGATTAATAAGAATAGGGTAATTATTGTGATTAAAATTATTATTTTTGGTTACTTATTGTTTTTAGCCCCAATTTTGGCTCGCCGACAGGTTTTGAGAAATCGCAGACAAATGCCCGAAATCACAGGCAAATCGGTGCTCATTCCCGTGAGAACGATTGAGTACAGAAAGGCCTTAAAAAATGCTAGATCTACTTATTTTTCAAATCTCTTTGAAGAAAACAAACACAACTCTAGGTATTTATTTGATACAGTGGCTAAATTAACGAGAAATAGATCTTCAACTTCTGATGTCTCCAAACAGCACAGCAGTAATGACTTTATGAACTTCTTTACTTGCAAGATTGACAATATTAGAGAGAAAATTATAACCATGCAACCGTTTACTACAGTATCGCGTCAGACAGTGCACTGTACTATCCCTGAGGAAAAATTTATTCATTGCTATAGGAGAGGAAGAATTCTCTAAACTTATTAAATCATCAAATTCAACAACATGTATGTTAGACTATGCCGATTAAGCTATTGAAAGAGATGCTTCCAGAGGTCATAGATCCTCTTCTTAATATCATTAATTCATCTTTATCACTACGATACGTACCGAAAACTTTTAAGCTGCTTTGACACTATTGACCACAATATTCTTTTGAATAAACTTGAAAATGATGTTGGCATTAGTGGAATTGCACTGTCATGGTTCAAATCTTACTTATCTGACCGTTATCAGTTTGTAGTAGTAAACGATGACATATCATATCAATCACAAGTTAAATATGGAGTACCGCAAGGCTCAATACTAGGACCGTTGCTTTGCACTCTGTACATGCTACCCTTGGGAGATATCATTAGGAAGCATGGCGTTAGTTTTCATTGTTACGCTGACGATACTCAGCTCTATATTTCTTCGCGCCCTGACAAAACTTTCCAATTCACAAAATTAATGGAATGCATAGCCAGCATGAAAAATTGGATGACCAGTAATTTCCTAATGTCTATAATCTCAAGTCTGTCTTGATTGCAATAATGATTGTTGTTTATTGTTTTTTTTTATTATTATTATTGTATGGTGTCCTTGAATGTCATGTAAGGTGCCTATAAATAATGTATAATAATAATAATTATAACATATTTTTCAACATATGAAAAGCAATTTCTTATGTATTAGTATATTTTAATATATTTACACAATACACTATCCTGTATATTTTCAAATACTGTTATATCATTTAATACATTGATCATTCATAGGGAAATTTGTAATTATGCAACTTTGTGTGGTTTTTGTCTATTCAGTAATTTTATCTGCAACAGTGACAAAGTGTTGTATATTGATGACAAATATAGCAAAATGGTATATATTATCTGAAAATATTGTTATGCACTTAATTGTGATTTATTAATCAGAATGTCATGTAATCATTAAAAAAATAATTGATGACTCTGTATATAATTCTATCTATCTATAATATTTAAATACTTATAAATAATAATAATACCACTTAACCATTGCATCTTTATGGTGTAAGGGCGGTTTTCTTAACGTTAGAGGAACATGTTTTAAAAGGTAAGACGTTCCTCAACGTTCTTTCAAGTTTCGGCTTTGAGTTTCCTTTTTAATATCAAGCACATCCCGCTCTTTACCTTCTCATACTTATTAATACACCCAGTCCCGCCCACTAAAAGTTTAGGGACAGCCCTTTTTGTGTTAATTCTGACACATTCATTGAGTTGGTTAGCATATAAACACATTTATAGGTCATAAATGCGGCAAAAGAGACAGTATCCGATGTTTCGAAATGAAATATAATATTATTATAACATGTTCATCTATTTCGATAGGCTCTGCCACAAAATATTTGTTGATCCCTAGTGATTGGATTTTTTTTTATCAATTATTTGTTAGTAAGGGTGAGAACCCTGGCGAGTTTTTGTCAAAGAGCCAAGAGTGGCTCTCGAGCTATGTTCCAGACCTCCTCTAATCCTTTAACATGGACACGGAAAAGAAGGGAAAAGACGCTCCGCATACACACTGCAAACGGAGTATGTGCGAAACAGACGTAAATCAGGCGTAATTGTTGCAGACCTGCAATACTTCTGATAGACAGAACTTTAAGGCGTTCAGAACAAACGATGTCATCTTCCAACAACCCTTTCTAGGTTAAAGTAAAATCAAAACTCTATAAACTAATATCAAAAAGGCTATTGAAAGAATTTGTTAAAGTGAACTCTACTTACGTCTCTGGTTGAACAAAAGTTCTTGTCTACAGTCTGCAATTCCTTGTACTTAATTCGTTTGGGGGTTTCGCTTTCACTAAAAGCTTTCTCTAGAAATATGCATATTGCATATTTTAAAATAAATTGTGTAAGAAAAACTGGGGCACGTTCAGGCTCAAACCTTTTTGCTACGGTTTCCGGATTGAACAAAAGTTTCCTGGAAATGGTGTGCAACGGTGTGCAACAGGTTTGAGATACGTTTTCTCTTGTTCTGTGGGTGTGTCAAAAATCTCAGCCCATCTGCATCAACACGCATATAAACCACGCGGTATTAAAGAGACATCCTGCACAATGGGTATGAATGTAACATAAAAGTATATGCATATTTATATATTTTGCTATTGTATTTTGGAGTTACACTTTCATAAACTTTTCTATTCTCCTCTGATTATATAATGGTAAATATTACAATATCAAAGCACAACAACAGTGATCAGAAATAATGATAAGCCTAATACTCACAATAAAAATAATGTCATATAACGTTAGATCATTTAGTCTCGGGCGTAAGAAGTGGATTATCCTTCACCTGAAATGTTTGTTTTCTCATCCTGAAATGCGAGACAAATGTTGGTTCACAATAATTAGAAGTTTCCATAAATCCCTTCACTCCATTGGGATGTTCTCTTTTGTTCTGGACGGCAAGGGCAATGACTGTAACATCGAGTGTATTTTGCAGTATTACACACGTACCGACTTCATCAGGCTCCGAAAACTATTCAAAAACAACACAAAAAATGGCCTTCTCAGCTGCCATAGTTGCAAATCTTGCGTCATCAGAACGGGGTGTTCAATGCACCTCCGTTTCCGTTTAAAAAACGTTTTGCAACATTTTGTCGGGGCTGAACGCAGCCCTGGTCAAATTCTGTTGAATTGAGCTACAAAAACAAATAAATTACAAAAACAGAGAAATAAGCTTAATGCAATTCAATTAGCCTAAAATATATAAATAAATAAAATATCAAAGTTAAATCTAAGTGTTTATGTAAATCCAAACCTTTCATTTAAATCTAAATGTGTTATGTAAATGTTAAATCTAAATGTTTTATGTAAATGTTAAATCCAAATTCTACATATAAATGTAAATGCTAAATGTTTTATGTGTGACTGTGTGTTATGAAATAATTCAGGCTGAGATCAGGTGGATGGTCACTCAAAGTTTCTTTACTGGGCCTGAGGGTGTTTTCACACCTATGAATTGCTTGTTTTGTTCCGAAAGAGGGATTAAATGTGTTACAATGTTGTATTTTCTTGTTGGTTCGGTTCGCTTTCACATGGCAACATTTCAAAATGTACCAAAATGCGTGTAGGCAAGTCACATGCGAGTTCTGTCCGGGAACTCTCCTCTTATTGAGTTTCCTCTGCGTCATCCATCAAAATAATGATTGACAAGTTCGCTCCATGAGCTGATTGTGGCTTTATTTGTAACTGTCGAGACACACGCAAACACTGTATAAATGTAGCCGTCTTTCCCGCTGTTAAATTATATACTTTCATGTTAATGCTGCGGCAAATTCAAACGCGCGCTCTTTCTCTCTCCCTGTCTCTGGATTTCCAAGCGCTGTCTAGAAGGCGACCTGTTGTCATTGTGTCGAAAGAGACCATATGGATTTTATAATGAAGCAGAGCGGAAATCAAGGCTTCGTCGGGACAGTTTTCTCGCACGGAGAAGTGCAATTACACAACAGAGGCGCTCGTTGGTTTTCAGCTATGGTAAATAATGCGCTCACTCACATAATCAGACACTACCGCTTTTATATAACACATTTCCCGTTATGAATTATGATATAATTTGGTTCATCACCTCTGAAGGTCTCGGTACGCTTGTTTGGTCCGCTTTTGGTGCGCACCCGAGTGCGATTGCTGCTTTCACACCTGCCCAAACGAACCGCTTCAAAGGGGAAAACGAACTCTGGTATGATTCAACCGAACTAAATGAGGCAGGTGTGAAAGCACCCCAAGGAGGTCTCGGTACGCTTGTTTGGTCCGCTTTTGGTGAGCACTCGAGTGTGCACCCAGTCTTATGTCTTGTCTCAGGCCCAGTAAAGCAACTTTGAGTGACCATCCACCTGATCTCAGCCTGAATTATTCCATCCAACACACACACGGCTGTGTATTGTTAACAGCTAAGGACAACACATGATAAACCAAACAAATCAAATCATATGGGCGTGTCTTTATATGTGAGGACCCAGGAGCCCATGGGTTAGACTCTAAAGATTCTGTTCATTTTACAAGAGCGTTTCTTCCTAATTCACTTTGTTTACTCCAATTTGTACTGCAATGCTGCAATTTGTATAATGAAGCATTTAAAAGTTAAAAGTTAATTAAAAAGTTATTGACCAAACGTATCTTTACAAAAGTTCACAATGCTGTTGCAGATGAAATATAATATGGATAATGTTGAATATCTTTTCATCAAGTTACTGATCATTTATCACTCAATCCCCTTTATCTAACTGTGCATTCATGCCATGTCGTAATAATCGCAAATACGTGATTTCAACTTGTAAAAAGCATTCATGTCCTTGTAGAGCTTGAATTACAGTTTCATGAAAAAGTATGTGAACCACTTGCAGAATCTGTGAAAATGTGAATAATTTTAATAAAATAAGTGAAATATTACAAAATGCATGTTATTTTTTTATTTAGTACCGTCCTGGGTAAGATATTTTACATAAAATGTTTACATTTAGTTCACAAGACAAAACAATAGCTGAATTTATTAAAATAACCACATTCAAAAGTTTGTGAACCATTGGTTCTCAATACTGTGTGTGGTTAGCTGGATGATCTATGACTGTTTTTATGTTGTAAGGCCCGCCCAATCGGCCCAAAGGCGGTTTCCCTCCCACAGGACGGGGAAGGTCTCTTGCGCGTTCGGTCTTTTCAGTGTGGCAAAGTAGTTTAATTCCAAATAATCTTTTATCTGACTCCATGTTATTATGACCTCGAATTTAGTTTAGAATGTCAATTGATTACTGGTCGTTTGTATAATAATTTAGCTTTACATTTTAATGGAATGCATAGCCAAAAAAAAAAAAAAAACAGAAAAATGGATGACCAATAATTTCCTAATGTCTATAATCTCAAGTCTGTCTTGATTGTAATAATGATTGTTGTTTATTGTTATTTTTTTTTTTTATTATTGCACGGTGTCCTTGAATGTCATGTAAGGTGCCTATAAATAATGTATAATAATAATAATAATTATAACATATTTTTCAATATATGAAAAGCAATTCCTTGTGTATTAGTATATTTTAATATATTTACACAATACATTATCCTGTATATTTTCAAATATACTGTTATATCATTTAATACATCGATCAATCATAGGGAAATTTGTAATTATGCCACTTTGTGTGGTTTTTGTCTATTCAGTAATTTTATCTGCAACAGTGACAAAGTGTTGTATATTGATGACAAATATAGCAAAATGGTATATATTATCTGAAAATATTGTTATTCACTTAATTGTGATTTATTAATCAGAATGTCATGTAATCATTAAAAAAATAATTGATGACTCTGTATATAATTCTATCTATCTATAATATTTAAATACTTATAAATAATAATAATACCACTTAACCATTGCATCTTTATGGTGTAAGGGCGGTTTTCTTAACGTTAGAGGAACATGTTTTAAAAGGTAAGACGTTCCTCAACGTTCTTTCAAGTTTCGGCTTTGAGTTTCCTTTTTAATATCAAGCACATCCCGCTCTTTACCTTCTCATACTTATTAATACACCCAGTCCCGCCCACTAAAAGTTTAGGGACAGCACTTTTTGTGTTAATTCTGACACATTCATTGAGTTGGTTAGCATATAAACACATTTATAGGTCATAAATGCGGCAAAAGAGACAGTATCCGATGTTTCGAAATGAAATATAATATTATTATAACATGTTCATCTATTTCGATAGGCTCTGCCACAAAATATTTGTTGATCCCTAGTGATTGGATTTTTTTTATCAATTATTTGTTAGTAAGGGTGAGAACCCTGGCGAGTTTTTGTCAAAGAGCCAAGAGTGGCTCTCGAGCTATGTTCCAGACCTCCTCTAATCCTTTAACATGGACACGGAAAAGAAGGGAAAAGACGCTCCGCATACACACTGCAAACGGAGTATGTGCGAAACAGACGTAAATCAGGCGTAATTGTTGCAGACCTGCAATACTTCTGATAGACAGAACTTTTTTAAGGAGTTCAGAACAAACGATGTCATCTTCCAACAACCCTTTCTAGGTAAAAGTAAAATCAAAACTCTATAAACTAATATCAAAAAGGCTATTGAAAGAATTTGTTAAAGTGAACTCTACTTACGTCTCTGGTTGAACAAAAGTTCTTGTCTACAGTCTGCAATTCCTTGTACTTAATTCGTTTGGGGGTTTCGCTTTCACTAAAAGCTTTCTCTAGAAATATGCATATTGCATATTTTAAAATAAATTGTGTAAGAAAAACTGGGGCACGTTCAGGCTCAAACCTTTTTGCTACGGTTTCCGGATTGAACAAAAGTTTCCTGGAAATGGTGTGCAACGGTGTGCAACAGGTTTGAGATACGTTTTCTCTTGTTCTGTGGGTGTGTCAAAAATCTCAGCCCATCTGCATCAACACGCATATAAACCACGCGGTATTAAAGAGACATCCTGCACAATGGGTATGAATGTAACATAAAAGTATATGCATATTTATATATTTTGCTATTGTATTTTGGAGTTACACTTTCATAAACTTTTCTATTCTCCTCTGATTATATAATGGTAAATATTACAATATCAAAGCACAACAACAGTGATCAGAAATAATGATAAGCCTAATACTCACAATAAAAATAATGTCATATAACGTTAGATCATTTAGTCTCGGGCGTAAGAAGTGGATTATCCTTCACCTGAAATGTCTGTTTTTTCATCCTGAAATGCGAGACAAATGTTGGTTCACAATAATTAGAAGTTTCCATAAATCCCTTCACTCCATTGGGATGTTCTCTTTTGTTCTGGACGGCAAGGGCAATGACTGTAACATCGAGTGTATTTTGCAGTATTACACACGTACCGACTTCATCAGGCTCCGAAAACTATTCAAAAACAACACAAAAAATGGCCTTCTCAGCTGCCATAGTTGCAAATCTTGCGTCATCAGAACGGGGTGTTCAATGCACCTCCGTTTCCGTTTAAAAAACGTTTTGCAACATTTTGTCGGGGCTGAACGCAGCCCTGGTCAAATTCTGTTGAATTGAGCTACAAAAACAAATAAATTACAAAAACAGAGAAATAAGCTTAATGCAATTCAATTAGCCTAAAATATATAAATAAATAAAATATCAAAGTTAAATCTAAGTGTTTATGTAAATCCAAACCTTTCATTTAAATCTAAATGTGTTATGTAAATGTTAAATCTAAATGTTTTATGTAAATGTTAAATCCAAATTCTACATATAAATGTAAATGCTAAATGTTTTATGTGTGACTGTGTGTTATGAAATAATTCAGGCTGAGATCAGGTGGATGGTCACTCAAAGTTTCTTCTGGGCCTGAGGGTGTTTTCACACCAATGAATTGCTTGTTTTGTTCCGAAAGAGGGATTAAATGTGTTACAATGTTGTATTTTCTTGTTGGTTCGGTTCGCTTTCACATGGCAACATTTCAAAATGTACCAAAATGCGTGTAGGCAAGTCACATGCGAGTTCTACCAGAAAGACTCAGGAGGCAAAATGACGTAACACTGATATTTATTACCAAACGGTAAGCAGAATATATAGAAAGTTTATGATCTTTGGCGTAGGCCCCGTCCGTAGCTCACGATACTGAGGGTTGCAGACGTTGCGTATCCTGCCTGAAGCTGAAGGCAGGGGCGTAGCCAACCCCCGAGGAGTATGGACAGGGACCATCCTGGTGGTGGTGGGGAGGATGGAGGTGAAAGTTTCCGTCAGCATCTGCGAACTCAGACAAGCGTAAGTGCTGATCTTTTATACTCCAAGTGTTAGATAATGATTGGTTAGATCTGAATTGATAAGTGACGTAACATTTGAGTCTTCCCAGCAGAACTTGCGCTAGAGCTTCATTTCTACCAGAAAGACTCAGGAGGCAAAATGACGTAACACTGATATTTATTACCAAACGGTAAGCAGAATATATAGAAAGTTTATGATCTTTGGCGTAGGCCCCGTCCGTAGCTCACGATACTGAGGGTTGCAGACGTTGCGTATCCTGCCTGAAGCTGAAGGCAGGGGCGTAGCCAACCCCCAAAAATGGTGGTGAGACGTGACTGCCGGGACGGAGCCCACTTCCCCTCAAAACTGTGAGGGGGAATGAATACCCACCCGAGAAGAATCTTGCAGTTCCTGAAACAGAGAAAAACATATTAAAACGTAAAAGGAAGAGAGCGACAAGGAAAACAAGCAACACGGAGAGGAGGCCGCAGTCGGCCACGCAGCCACGATAGGCTACACAGAGACAAGGCCGCGATCGGCCACACGGCCACGATGGGCCACACAGAGACAAGGCCGCGATCGGCCACACAGCCACGATAGGCCACACAGAGACAAGGCCGCGATCGGCCACACGCCACGATAGGCACATAGAGACAAGGCCGCGATCGGCCGCACAGCCACGATAGGCCACACAGAGACGAGGCCGCGATCGGCCACACAGCCACGATAGGCCACACAGAGACAAGGCCGCGATCGGCCACACAGCCACGATAGGCCACACAGAGACAAGGCCGTGATCGGCCACGCAGCCACGATAGGCCACACAGAGACAAGGCCGTGATCGGCCACGCAGCCACGATAGGCCACACGGAGACGAGGCCGCGATCGGCCACACAGCCACGATAGGCCACACAGAGACAAGGCCGTGATCGGCCACGCAGCCACGATAGGCCACACGGAGACAAGGCCACGATCGGCCACGCAGAGACAAGGCCGCAATGGGCCACACAGCCACAATAGGCCACACAGAGACGAGGCCGCGATCGGCCACACAGAGACAAAGCCGCAATGGGTCACACGGCCACGATAGGCCACACAGAGATGAGGCCGCACGAGCCCCCAAAAATTGAACAGCTATAGAAGCTGGAAATGATTAAATGAAATACGAAAACACCACCACCAGTATTTGCATGATTTTACCTTAAACTTGACTTGAGAGAGCTTGTTGAGCTTCGAGGATGGTTTTAGAATCTGGTCTAATATAGGATTCGAATGCAGAGGAGGACCATCTGCCCAGGAGCTTGATGGCTGAAGATGAAACTCCTCGTTGGGCTGCTGTGGTGGCAGCCCCGATCCTAAAAGAGTGACCAGTATATAGCGAGGGGGAAAGGCTGCAGCTTTCTATGGTGGTAGCTAAATGAGTCCTGAACCAAGCTTTAGTGAGGGGTGCTCCATCAGGTAAGAGGAAAAGGGGAAAATGATCGAGAGTTTTAGGCCGGACTTTGAGATATTTGATCATGGAATTGAAAGGACAGAAGCTGTTATTAAGTTTAGAAAAGGTTAGAGTGACACCAGATCCTTGAGAATCATTCTTAGAATGCTTCAGAAAAAGAGTAAAGAAATTGGGTGAAAAACCTAAATCAGAAAAAGACAGACCAAGGGCAGGATTGAAATGTTTAGAATCTGAAGTAAATTCCCCTGGGCGCATGAAACCGTAGAAGGCTGATAGAAACACTGCTTCCAGCAAAATGTTAATATAAGGGGAAAAGAGACCATTGCGGATGGAAAGAATTAATCTTTGTAAAATAGACAAAGTAATTGGAAGGCGGTGATCTGGAGGTTTGCTGGACGAGTTAGCCATCCCTTTGAGTAATAAGCGAATGGATGGCACGGAGAAAAGACTTGGGTAATTAGGATTAAAATATCTTGCATAAAATTGAATGCCTGCGAGCGACCTACGGATGGAAGAAATTTTAAGTTTGCGATTTTCAAAATTGTGAACTAGAAAAGCACAGACGGTCGATATTAGAATGGGAAATAAAGAAATCTGAAGGGAAAAACAAAACATAAGAAATGAAGACCATGCTGAAGTATAAGCTTTAAGTGTGGAAGGAGCCACGCCTTTGGAGATATAGTGACTAGCCGATTTGAGCAATTGGTCTAATTTAATATGATCCTTGCTAGTGGAGGGCATGGTGTTGGATCCTGATTGGCTGAAGGGCAGAGCCGTCTGAAAGCCTGGAAACGAAAGCGAGAAAGAGAGTCAGCAATGATATTACGGTGACCAGGAATGTGCGCGGCCAAAATAATAAAATTATGAACGACGGATTGCCAAATTAAACGTCTTAGAACTGGCATGATCAACAGAGAGGAAGATCTACCTTTGTTGATGATAGCGACCGTGGCTTCGTTATCGCAAAACATCATAATACGTTTGCGAGACCACTCGGAGCCCCAGAGAACACTGGCTACCGCCAAAGGGTAGATTTCATGAAGAGCGGAAGAGACGGAACCTGATTCAGGCTTGGGAAATGCTTTTGGCCATTCCTCGGCAAACCATTGCCCTTTAAAAAACCCCCCGAAACCGATAGAGGGGGCAGCGTCAGTGAACAATTGCAAATCTATGGATGATTCAGGAACATCATTATAGAAAAAGGAAATACCGTTCCAATGATTTATTAAGCGAGACCAAAAGCTGAGATCAGACAAACACCCTTCGTCTACCTGAATTGGGTCGCTTAATTTTGGCACGGAGTGCGCGAGAGTTAACAGCCGAGAAATAAATGTCCTTTCTTGAGGAATAATACTCATAGCGAAATTTAAGTGACCGAGCAGAGAAAGCATGTCGCGCTTAGATACGGAAGGTAACGAAGAAAAAGTTTCCAGAAACTCCCTAATTCGTAAAAGCTTCTCGTTTGGAAGAGAGGCTTGCATGTTGACAGTATCGAGTAAGATGCCGAGAAATTCTAGCGAAGTTGAGGGGCCCATGGTTTTTTCCTCTGAAAGGGGAACGCCGATATCACTAAAAACTTGCTTAAGCGTGTCGAGAATTGAAGATTGGGAAGAAGGAAAATCGATCAGCAGAAAATCGTCGAGCAAATGTAAAACGAATGGAAGTTTACAGGCGTTTAGCAGGATCCAACACAGGGCTTCAGAAAGAGAATTAAAAATATGGGGACTACTTCTACACCCGAACGTGAGCCTCACTGCAAAGTAAAATTTTGATTCCCATCTAACGCCGAATAATGGCCAGTCGGAGGGGTGAATGGGCATAGTCTTGAAAGCATCAGTAATGTCGGCTTTAGCCAGCCAAGCGCCTTGACCGGCTATCTTGATTAAATGAATGGCATGGTCGACTGAAGCATAATGCAGAGAAAACGGAGCTAAAGGGATTAGTTCGTTAACACTTGCGGTATGAATAGAATGAGGAGAAGACATGTCGAAGATGAGACGTTTTTTACCAGAATATTTACGAGTAGCAACGCCGATAGAATTGATCCGAAAAGGAGAAAAGGGAGGAGAAGCAAAAGGGCCAATAACGTAACCTTTATTTACTTCCTTCTCTAACAGAGCTGAAACCACATCAGGCTCTGATAAAGCGGATCGAAGGTTTTTTGTCACAAAAGAAGATGTAAGATGGGAAAGGATGCCCACCCGAAACCCTTGAGACAGACCGGTGATTAAGTAATCAACGAAAGTTGGATCGGGGTGAGAAGAGAGGTAGCTAGAGAGGACTGGAATATTAATAGGTGTTGATGGGTGTCTGTTCAGAATTTTTCTGAATTTGGGTCTTCCCTCGGGTTGCTGGCCTGTACCGGCGAGGGCAGACTGATTTCGGGTGTGGATCCTTGCAAAAGCTACAAATATGAGCAAATTTACATTGAGAAAAGGAACACACAGACTCATTGAAATTATTACATAGGCTAATGCCGTTAAACTCCACAATAGGGCGACCTTTACGGTCGAGAGGAGCGCTTACGTTTTCAGCACTATGGACAGCGGCCGGGTCTTTAGTAGCGAATGCTTTAGGGCAGAATGAAGCCGAGTGTCCGTGAGCGCTACATATAGTGCATGCTAAGATCTTTTGACCGCCAAAATGACGGACAAGCAGTTCGGTGTCGGTAACTGACCAGTTCAGTTTTGTGTTGTACAGGCAAATGTAAGAAGCGGATTTGGCAGAAAAAGATTTGTGATATTCGTAAAATAGAGTTCCTCCATATCTTTGATTAAAATCCGCCATCATGGTTAGGTAAAGATCGAGCTCTTCCCTTCGATCTGGGAACACTTGGCACAGAATGTCTCGGTAGATGCTGAAAGCAATAACGAATTCGCCAAATGAGAGATTTCGTTGTAATCTGGGATCGGACGTTTTGAGAAAGACTGCCACGTCACCACAGTCAACCATTTGTCTGTCAGCTGCAGGTGAAGGAAGCAATAAGGTTGCCAGGTTTATGTTCTTACCTTGGATGATGTTAGCTCTTATTTGGGGTGACACCGTTACTGCAGCAGGTGAAACAAAACTCCTACCAAACTCTTGAGCTGGAACAGCCGTGGAGAGACTGAAGTTTGGCGTAGCGGGCACGGCCGAAGCATGTTGGAATGGCGTCTGGATCGTAAGAGAAGCTGGCAAGGCAGAAGAGGTCGAAGGCACACACGATGAAAAGTTTAATCCGGCAGGTGGAGGAAAATCCGTTGGAGTTGCTAGAGCGCTTGGAAAAGAATTTGCTGAAAGGTTAGAGGACGCAAAGGAATTTTCAAATTTCGAAACCTTTGATTCTAAGCCTTTAACGGTGTCAGAAAGGCTTTGAACAACCTGAATGAGCTGCGAATTAATATCCACAGGTCCGGAAACGGTCGGAGGAGATGTTATCCGTGCAGACTGCGAGGATCTTTTGGCTGAATGTGGAGAAGACGACTTGGCGGCCCTCTTCTTTCCGACTTGTTTGGTGTGGCCTGACGGCGCTGAAGTTGAAGCAGCGGTGTCGGCCGTGATAGGTGGACTGCCTAGGGTATTTTGGGCCATGAGAAGCAAGTCTTCTCTGGATAATCCTTGGCTGACCGGGATTCCGACAGCCTCGAGAGTGTTGATTATTTTGTCCGAGGGCCACTGAACCCATGAGGTGTCGCGGCACTGAATGCGCGTACTACGACGCAGGGGAAGAGGAGATGGTGGAACGAAATCCTCCTCGGAATCTGAATAATCGCACACGGTATATCTGTTAGAAGACATAGCAAATTGGTTTGCGACTGACGCTCCGTTAACTGAAAGTTTCCGTCAGCATCTGCGAACTCAGACAAGCGTAAGTGCTGATCTTTTATACTCCAAGTGTTAGATAATGATTGGTTAGATCTGAATTGATAAGTGACGTAACATTTGAGTCTTCCCAGCAGAACTTGCGCTAGAGCTTCATTTCTGTCCGAGAACTGTCCTCTTATTGAGTTTCCTCTGCGTCATCCATCAAAATAATGATTGACAAGTTCGCTCCATGAGCTGATTGTGGCTTTATTTGTAACTGTCGAGACACACGCAAACACTGTATAAATGTAGCCGTCTTTCCCGCTGTTAAATTATATACTTTCATGTTAATGCTGCGGCAAATTCAAACGCGCGCTCTTTCTCTCTCCCTGTCTCTGGATTTCCAAACGCTGTCTAGACGACCTGTTGTCATTGTGTCGAAAGAGACCATATGGACCATATAATGAAGCAGAGCGGAAATCAAGGCTTCGTCGGGACAGTTTTCTCGCACGGAGAAGTGCAATTACACAACAGAGGCGCTCGTTGGTTTTCAGCTATGGTAAATAATCACTCACATAATCAGACACTACCGCTTTTTATATCACATTTCCCGTTATGAATTATGATATAATTTGGTTCGTTCGTCAACTGGGTCGGATTGCTTTCACATCTCAAGCGAACCGCTCCTGAGTTCGTTTGAAAGTGTACCGAGACCATTTCACACCTATGGATCGCTTGTTTTGTTCCGAAACAAGGACTAAATTTGTTACAATGTTTCATTTTCTTCTTGGTTCGGTTCGCTTTCACATGGCAACATTTCAAAGCGTACCAAAATGCGTTCAGGCAAGTCACATGTGAGTACAACTGTCCTCTCATTGGTCAGAGTTTTCGCTGCGTCATCCATCAAAATAATGATTGACAACCCAGCAAGCAATAGCCATCATTTCACCGTCTCGGTTAACTATAGACCCGATATAGTCCGGCTATGTGTAACCCACTTTTAGCCAAAATAATCTTTCCTTTGGTTACATGTCGTTTTTGCCAAAATAACTTGCGAGTTGTATTATATTGCATCATGTAAGTGAAGTTAACAGTGATTACTGTTTGGTTTCACATCTTTGACATGTTATATTGTGTAGGCTGTGCGTAGCCACAATTTAGCTCGTAGTCAGACCGGCTATTTGTAGCCCACCTATAGTCAATCCTGATTTATTGTAGTTTTTGGACAGGAAGTGCTTGCGATGGTTGATATCTCACCATGTTTGCAATGTCAACGATTTCTACAAGATTTAAGTGGCATTTCATGACATGGTCTATATGTAGTCACGATTTAGCTCTGAATTGGATAAGCTATGTGTAGTCTGCTTTTAGTCCACCCGGCGAAATCGAGACAATTTATAGTTTTTACGGCTCGGCTGTAGCCCTGATTCAGACCAGCAATGAGTGTAACCAAAATAGTGTTAAGTCATTTTCGACCACAAAGCTTGTGGGATTCTTGATATATTTGCATTTATACATTTATATGCAAGTATACATTTGAAACAGCATATGTTTGCTGTCACACAATCCTACATTCTACGATATCATATATATATATATATATATATATATATATATATATATATATATATATATATATATATATATGTTATATCAGGGTATAGCCAAGCCATACATTAATTATAATTATATACCACACACATATATGACTGCATTTAATTTTAAGTTAAATAAAAATGTACAATTCTCAATGATGGCAACTGTGGCTCTACTGAGACATGACCACTGGCAACGCGAGTACTTTAGCGTTAGCTCTCGATCACTGTTGCCATATCTCGCGATAAACATTTCCACATTTTACAACTGTTGGAGACGGAGGGAGCAAGCAACAGCAAATGTTAAAGCAAATTCTTTCCTGCTTTTGGTCTTGTAAGTATCTGTGTTTTTCATTTTGACAGCTCTGTAATTATCTAAATACAAGGGGGTAAACATGAAACCTGTGCACCCTACTATTATTTGTTATGGAAGCCTTGTATATCTTTTAATCTTTTGATCATTATGAAAGAAAAATATGAGTTTTTTTATATGGCAAGGCACGTTTATTTTGTATAGCACATTTCAACAACAATGTTCATAGTAATTCAAAGTGCTTTACATAAAACATGGAATTTATGGAACTGAAAATTAATCAGGTTGTTTTATAAACCAAAAAATATTGTTAACATTTTTTATTTAACTTTTTTTTGTCAGTGTTTTATATTTTTATTAGGTTACACGTTGTAATTTTCTTTTAATGTTTATTTGTATTGTATTTGTAAAATGTAATTTTTTTTTTTTTATCATTGTGTATTATCTTAAGTTCTTTTTCTAAATAAAACCTTTTATATTTAATTTGTTTGGACGGATTGTCATTTATGAGAACCTGTTATATTTAAGTGAAAAGAATCCTTTAGCCATTATTTTGTTGTCTAATGCATGTATAGATGTAATCAGTCATTAGTAGTGTAATTGATGACTAGTCTATTTTGGGGTTATGGTTAGATGTCTATTAGATTTTCACTGACAGCCCAAATTCAGCCTTATTTTAGCCTAGATCCATATTCAACGTCTATTAGACATATATATGTAGTCGTCTAATACAGTTTTTTCCAATTGCTAACACACTAAAATGACATGCACAGCACAATTATTTAAACTGACACACAGAGAGCAAAACTTCTTCTCAAGTCTCCAAAAGTCTAAACACCTTTTCTGTTTTACACACATTTTGCATTTCAAAATAGCACTTTTTAAATTCACTAAATACAGTTCTCTGCATAAGACACAACAATCTGACATAAAGTCACATGTTTGCCATTTCAAAACACTGCCATTCAAAATGACACTACATGAGCTAATTGGCCAATTACATGTGCCACCTGGCCAAACACCTCAGTGGTTAATTGTTAACACTTCAATCAGGATGTAAGCACTATGAAAAGACCACAGGTGAGAACCTTTTTTTTTTACAACAACAATGGAAGACATTGCAGAGAGAGGAAGAGGAAGAGGAAGAGGGAGGTTGAAAATAAGAGGGGGAGGAAGAGTGAGAGGTAGGGGTAGAGCAGGTAGAGGAGTTCATGGCCAAAGAAGACAAACACTTTCAAATGAAATCAGAGCAACCTTACAGTTTTTTCCAATTGCTAACACACAATTTTTGAAACTAGTCTGGTTTTATCAAAACACTTAACACAATTCACAAAACCACACACCCAAACTGCAAAATACCTCATATATCCTGCAAAATGAAGCACTGCAACCGAAACTACACAGAGCATTATCAAAATCAAACTTTTGCATGAAATGGCACACACTTCATTCATATTACCAGATTTTTGCCTAACCACCTACACACTGTTGGGCATAATGAAAAGCACCCCCATCTTTAGTATGCTTTGCCATAATACTAAAATATGTATCAGATTGTTCACATGCACAGAAATATTTGCAGATAAACACACATGCTGTTGCAACATTTTTATTTTTTTTCCTTCACTACAGTAAACAAGTCAGTACAACATAAGCACAGCAGATATATTTACATGGGACTGAACAAAAATATTCTTACAAAAAAAGTAAACTGAAAAAGAAAATTTCTGAAAAAAATATATTACAGTAAAAAAAAACAAACAAAAAAAAAAGGCAAGAAAAATAATTAGGCAGCATCTTGCCGCACAGCTGGGTCTGGCCACAACGCCTCGTCAACATCACAGGCAATATCTTCCCTTGCCAGACATCGAGGGAAGAAGCGCCTTGAGTGCCTTATCCATCCCTGAATTGCACCCACATCAATCTCATCACATGCCTCTTCCATGGCCTGCACAAGAGGCATGCGCACAAAGGGCTGCCGGTCGTATACCTTCCACCGCCATGCCGAAAAGAATTCTTCTATGGGGTTCAGAAATGGTGAGTATGGTGGGAGGTATTGCACGAGAAATGTTGGGTGGTCAGCAAACCAGTTTTGGACTGGGGCTGCACGATGAAAGCTCACGTTGTCCCATACTACAACGTACCGGTTTCTTTGATGGTCTGCATCATTCATACGCTCTGGTGGTATGAGAATGTTGTGAAGTCTGTCCAGAAATGTGAGAATATGGGCTGTGTTGTATGGTCCAAGTTTGGCATGACGGTGGAGGACACCATGCATATTGGAGATGGCAGCGCACATTGTGATGTTCCCACCACGTTGGCCAGGAACATCTATAATGGCTCTGTGGCCAATGAGGTTTCTCCCTCTTCTTCTGGTCTTTGCTAGGTTGAACCCAGCCTCATCTATAAAGATGAACTCATGTGGGATTGCATGAGCATCCATTTCCAGTACTCCCTGAAAACAAAGAACAAAAATCACTCAATATGGTGTTATCCAGTACACTGGGAAACAATGTTGTGTGTAGTGTACTGCAGTCAATATAGTACTTACATCCACATATGCTCGTCTGAACTCTTTGTTTCTTTGAGAGTTTCTCTCAAACGGCACCTTATAAAGTTGTTTCATTCTGATTTGGTTTCGCTTGAGAATGCGAGCCAATGTGGACAGACTAACTCGTTGAATGTTGTTGAATAAGGTGTTGTCTTGGATGATGTGGCTTTGAATTTCTCGTAATCTGATTTCATTATTTTCCAAAACCAAGTTTACAATGGCAGCTTCCTGTACCCCGGTGAACATTTGGCCCCTTCCTCCACCATGGTGTCGTCTCTCAGTCCTTTAGAAAAAATAAAATAAAAATATATATAGGGCTTGGACAATGCAGCCTAAATATTTTCCCCCACAGTAGAGTACATTGTACAGGAAACTTGTACAGTTCATGAATGGCTGATGTCATACACTAAGTAAACAGGTGTCACCCAACTGATACACTATGACATGGGGTATACTACATGTGTACTACATGAAATTTTGGTTACATACCTGTTCTCCAGTCTAAAGGTCCGGATGACAGAGGCGACAGTAAAACGGCTCAAGTTTGGCTGCAGTCTCTGTCCAGCCTCACGCATTGTCAACCCATGGTTGATGACATGATCTACTAAGGTTGCTCTGATTTCATTTGAAAGTGTTTGTCTTCTTTGGCCATGAACTCCTCTACCTGCTCTACCCCTACCTCTCACTCTTCCTCCCCCTCTTATTCTCAACCTCCCTCTTCCTCTTCCTCTTCCTCTTCCTCTTCCTCTCTCTGCAATGTCTTCCATTGTTGTTGTAAAAAAAAGGTTCTCACCTGTGGTCTTTTCATAGTGCTTACATCCTGATTGAAGTGTTAACAATTAACCACTGAGGTGTTTGGCCAGGTGGCACATGTAATTGGCCAATTAGCTCATGTAGTGTCATTTTGAATGGCAGTGTTTTGAAATGGCAAACATGTGACTTTATGTCAGATTGTTGTGTCTTATGCAGAGAACTGTATTTAGTGAATTTAAAAAGTGCTATTTTGAAATGCAAAATGTGTGTAAAACAGAAAAGGTGTTTAGACTTTTGGAGACTTGAGAAGAAGTTTTGCTCTCTGTGTGTCAGTTTAAATAATTGTGCTGTGCATGTCATTTTAGTGTGTTAGCAATTGGAAAAAACTGTAGTAGATCATGTCATCAACCATGGGTTGACAATGCGTGAGGCTGGACAGAGAGTGCAGCCAAACTTGAGCCGTTTTACTGTCGCCTCTGTCATCCGGACCTTTAGACTGGAGAACAGGTATGTAACCAAAATTTCATGTAGTACACATGTAGTATACCCCATGTCATAGTGTATCAGTTGGGTGACACCTGTTTACTTAGTGTATGACATCAGCCATTCATGAACTGTACAAGTTTCCTGTACAATGTACTCTACTGTGGGGGAAAATATTTAGGCTGCATTGTCCAAGCCCTATATATATTTTTATTTTATTTTTTCTAAAGGACTGAGAGACGACACCATGGTGGAGGAAGGGGCCAAATGTTCACCGGGGTACAGGAAGCTGCCATTGTAAACTTGGTTTTGGAAAATAATGAAATCAGATTACGAGAAATTCAAAGCCACATCATCCAAGACAACACCTTATTCAACAACATTCAACGAGTTAGTCTGTCCACATTGGCTCGCATTCTCAAGCGAAACCAAATCAGAATGAAACAACTTTATAAGGTGCCGTTTGAGAGAAACTCTCAAAGAAACAAAGAGTTCAGACGAGCATATGTGGATGTAAGTACTATATTGACTGCAGTACACTACACACAACATTGTTTCCCAGTGTACTGGATAACACCATATTGAGTGATTTTTGTTCTTTGTTTTCAGGGAGTACTGGAAATGGATGCTCATGCAATCCCACATGAGTTCATCTTTATAGATGAGGCTGGGTTCAACCTAGCAAAGACCAGAAGAAGAGGGAGAAACCTCATTGGCCACAGAGCCATTATAGATGTTCCTGGCCAACGTGGTGGGAACATCACAATGTGCGCTGCCATCTCCAATATGCATGGTGTCCTCCACCGTCATGCCAAACTTGGACCATACAACACAGCCCATATTCTCACATTTCTGGACAGACTTCACAACATTCTCATACCACCAGAGCGTATGAATGATGCAGACCATCAAAGAAACCGGTACGTTGTAGTATGGGACAACGTGAGCTTTCATCGTGCAGCCCCAGTCCAAAACTGGTTTGCTGACCACCCAACATTTCTCGTGCAATACCTCCCACCATACTCACCATTTCTGAACCCCATAGAAGAATTCTTTTCGGCATGGCGGTGGAAGGTATACGACCGGCAGCCCTTTGTGCGCATGCCTCTTGTGCAGGCCATGGAAGAGGCATGTGATGAGATTGATGTGGGTGCAATTCAGGGATGGATAAGGCACTCAAGGCGCTTCTTCCCTCGATGTCTGGCAAGGGAAGATATTGCCTGTGATGTTGACGAGGCGTTGTGGCCAGACCCGGCTGTGCGGCAAGATGCTGCCTAATTATTTTTCTTGCCTTTTTTTGTTTTGTTTTTTTTACTGTAATATATTTTTTTTCAGAAATTTTCTTTTTCAGTTTACTTTTTTTGTAAGAATATTTTTGTTCAGTCCCATGTAAATATATCTGCTGTGCTTATGTTGTACTGACTTGTTTACTGTAGTGAAGGAAAAAAAAATAATTTTGCAACAGCATGTGTGTGTATCTGCAAATATTTCTGTGCATGTGAACAATCTGATACATATTTTAGTATTATGGCAAAGCATACTAAAGATGGGGGTGCTTTTCATTATGCCCAACAGTGTGTAGGTGGTTAGGCAAAAATCTGGTAATATGAATGAAGTGTGTGCCATTTCATGCAAAAGTTTGATTTTGATAATGCTCTGTGTAGTTTCGGTTGCAGTGCTTCATTTTGCAGGATATATGAGGTATTTTGCAGTTTGGGTGTGTGGTTTTGTGAATTGTGTTAAGTGTTTTGATAAAACCAGACTAGTTTGAAAAATTGTGTGTTAGCAATTGGAAAAAACTGTAAGCACATTTTTTGTAACTATTGGCTATTTTTGCAAAACTCTACACACAAATAAGAAAACCTTTCACCCAATTATCAAAAAATTGTAGTTCTCTTGCAAAAGCTTACACAGCTAGATTAACTCTTCACACCTTCGTAAAAATGGTGTTTTCGTATCAAACAGTAAACACAAGCCATCATCTACTAAGCACACAATGTGCCAACTACACACTGATGGTATGAATACAAAACATATCTGGCTTTTGCTTTCTCTGTGTACAGATGTCAATTTGAGGTCATACTTTTGTCATAGTGTCATGTAAACATACAAGGATCCAAACTTCAAGTATTGGTGTTTATTCACACTCATCAAAACCAAGACAAAGTCAGAACACAAAATAGTAATTTCACCAAAAAAACAGAAGAAAAAAAAAGACAATCAGCCTACATCATGTCGTCTTTCTGGGTCCGGCCACAAAATTTCGTCCACATCGCATGCGATATCCTCCAGTCCAAGGCACCGGGGAAAATATCTCCTTGAATGCCGTATCCAGGCCTGACATGATGCCTGGTCAATATCTCCACATGCCTCCTTCATTGCCTGTAAAAGGGCTACCTGTTGATGAGGATGACGGTCGTACACTTTCCAGCGCCAGGCAGAGAAGAACTCCTCGATGGGATTTACAGTTTTTTACAATCGCTAGGACACATTTCTCAATACTTAGGTCACTTTTTCAAAACTCTTCACACAGTTCTCCTAACCAACTTTCATCTTGTTACAGCAGTTCATTTCACATTCAAAATGCACTAAATCTACCAAAACACTTCATTCATGTCTCAAATCAACTCATTCTTCCAGAACACTAGCAAAGGTTTTCACCAAGCAAACACGCTTTGTCAGTCATAAAACATCGACCTTAAAAACACTAACATCAGTTAGCATTATACAATGTTTTCTTTTTTTAAATTTCTTTATAAAACAAGAATGACACTCTCTACTGCTTATAATTCACCGCAGTACATGTTACATGGTCCATGTTTACATTACAGAACAAAATTATTCCTAAGTTTCCCCTTTTGAATATATATTCCTCTGATAGTATATATTGAATATATTCCTCTGATAGTATGGTAATGAAACTGAAAAACGAATGCTTGTGTAGGTGTTCAGTTTCATCTAATTCCTCTGAGAGTATTGGATTTTTTATATTCAGAATATATTTCATAACTATATTACTGTAGAAATGCAGCATATTTCTGCCTTATTCAGTTTTGTATGATGTTATTGTTTTGAACATAAGTTTAACAGTATTGAAAACAAAGAGTTTTGGCAGTTGTTGTGTCTGAGGTTGAAAAGAATTCATGACATTTGAGAGATGTAGTCATTGAATGCATTTTGTGCGAAAGCAATGATAAATGATCCTCAGTTTAGCCCACATAGACTTCTGTTGTGCTCACTGTCTGAAGAGTTTTGCAAAAGTGACCTAAGTATTGAGAAATGTGTCCTAGCATCTGTAAAAAACTGTAAGAATGGAGAGTATGGAGGGAGGTTGAGTGCCATGAAGGATGGGTGGTCTGTAAACCAGTTGCGGACCAAAGCAGCCCTATGGAAACTAACATTGTCCCATATGATGACATATCGGGTATGCTCTGGTCTCTGAACAGTGAGCATGTCATGTAAGGTGTCCAGGAATGCAATAATGTGTGCAGTGTTGTATGGGCCTATGGTTGCATGATGGTGAACAACACCATTTTGGCTTATAGCTGCACACATGGTTATGTTACCACCACGTTGTCCTGGGACATTGATGATGGCACGGTGTCCAATAATGTTCCTGCCACGTCTCCTGGTTTTACTGAGGTTAAAACCGGCCTCATCTACAAAAAGTAGCTCATGTCCCATGGCATCTGCTTCTAGTTCCATCACTCTCTGGACAAGACAAAACAAATGCAACACATCAGGCCCATGCACAGCACTACAGTATGCACTTCCAAATTCAGAACCAATGACACTATAGCTTACCTGCACATAGTCATATCGCAGTTGCTTTACACGTTCTGTGTTTCTCTCGAAAGGAACTCTGTAAATTTGCTTCATTCTTATTCTGTGGCGCGCAAGTACACGACTTAGTGCAGAAATGCTTACACTGTGTATATTTTGAAAGATGGTGTCATTATCAATTATGCGCTGCTGTATTTCGCGCAGTCTTATTGCATTATTGGCAATCACCGTGTTCACTATATGGGTCTCTTGCTCTGGAGTGAACATTCTTCCTCTGCCCCCAACATCTGGACATCTAGCAATTCTGTAAAGTAACAATTTCAGTATTTTTGTGTATGGTACTCTTGTGTTTCTCATTAGAGTATGGCAGTGCTACAAAGTACTTACCGATTCTCATTTCGAAATGTCCTAATGATGCTTGCCACAGTGTAGCGGCTCAAATTAGGCTGAACCCGATGGCCAGCTTCCCTCAGGGTCATCCCATGGTTGATGACATGGTCCACTATTGTAGCTCTGATGTCATCAGTTATTCTATTTCTTACTATTTTTACCCTTCCTCTTTCCCCTCCTCGTCCTCTTCTTGCTCTTCCTTGTCCTCTTCCTCTAACTTCCTCTAACCCTCTCGCTTCTTCACCTCCACGCCCTCTTCCTCCAACTTCTTCACCTCCACGTCCTCTCCCTCGGCCTCCTCTGATTCTCACTCTTCTCACTCTTACTGCTCCTTCCATTGTACTCCACACAGACAGCTTACCTGTGGCTTATTTATAGTGCTTAGGCTGATTGCAAAGTGAACTAATTATCTAAAACAGTTTTCACATGTGAAAGTGTGCCAGACAGTTGGCAAAATAGTGTTAATGATAGCCATACATGTGTATAATTTTGCTAGGAGTGTGTTGGAAATTTGGTAATTGAGTGTAAGAAGTGAGTTGTGTTTAAAGTTCTGCAAAAAGAGTGTTGTGCAGTGAATTGTACCTACAGTTTTGCAAAGTGTGTGTTACAAAATTGCAAACTGAGTGCAAAGCAGTGTTTGTGCTTTTAGTTTTGCAAACTCAGTGAGTGGTTTTGCTATACGTATTAATAGTTTTAGAAATTGTGCTACAAGAATCACGATTAGCGCTTAAGCATTCAGAAAAAACTGTAAATACTGCAAACATACAGCAGTCTAAATGCAAATGACTAAAAGGTCAAAGAAAACTCTAAATGAAAAGCATGATACAGTACGTACACACACACACACACACACACACACACACAAAAAGTTCAGAGTCAGTGAGAGATTCATTCTGCTTCAGCATCATGTCTTCATGTTGGGTCCGGCCTAAATCAAGTCAAGTCACCTTTATTTCAATTGCAATTTATACTACACAGATACTAGTCTAGTCTAGTATAGTATAGTCAAAGCAGCTTTACAGTGATAACAGGTACATGATGATCAGTAATGCAAAGAGGGTTCATTTTGGCTGTACAACTCTAAAAGAAAATAGTGTCATTGTTCAGCTGAAGTCAGTTCAGTGTTGATTCACTTACATTGTAAAGACCAATTATTATGTAAATTACTGTAATTATTTTCCTCTATAAAGCAGTTCTGCATCTGCATCTAGGCTAGCTTAGTTCAGTTCTCATCCTATAATGTCAGTACTGTCAGATCAATAATATTGTTGAATATTATTGAATATTGTTGAGGACATTTTCCACATCACAGGCAATGTCGTCTTTTGCCAGGCAAAGGGAAAAACCTGTGCCGGATCCAGCCTTGACAGCCTTGTCTCCACACCCCGTGCTCTTTCTCCTCATCATCCTCTTACACATACTCTTCCTCCTCTACTGTTCAGATTGTTTCCATCTATTGTTGGTATCATCATTCAGCACCTGTGTCACCTGTGCACTCTGAACTGACCTATATTGATTTGATCACATCATTAGAAATAAGTGTGAATAATTTTGAGTCATTGATGACAGCTGTGTTGTAGTTGTGTTTAACTTTTGCCACATGTATTTACCATTTTGCAACACAGTGCAAAATGTGTTTTAGTGAGTAAGAATGTGTTTAGAGTATTGCAAAAAAAGAGTGGATGAGATTTGCAAATAGTGTCTTAACTACCTGAACTTATTTAAGGTTTTGCCTACAAAATGACTGATTCGACAAATGGGTTAATTTGTAAAGCTTTATTGATTAGTTTAAGTTATCTGAAAAAAGAATAACAAAAATTTTTATAACAAGCTATATGTTATGAAAGGAAGAAAACCTCTTACCAATTAAACGATTAATAGAGTAATATGACATTAGCAAAGTATATGAGAAAATGTGATTAAATGAGATTAAAAAGTAATGCTGTATATACTGTATAAATGTATATACTGTAAGTGATAATTGTTTGCAATATACTGCCTGTATATATTTAGAATGTGTTTTTGCACATCTTGATTTAAGGCAAGACACAATCAGTCACCAGTTTTGTCGTTCACTGGTCTTGAGATCTATTTCTTTTGTAAATTTCAGTTACAATAAAAATCTCAAAATCATTTCTCAAAATAAATTTTGAACCAGACTTCATCCAATGTTCAGATTTCTGGTCTGGGAATGTATTCAAATTCGTCCATATTTATTTACATAGACCTGTGGTGTCTTGCCTTAAACTAAGTTTAATCCGCACTTCCTCAGAGTCCAGGGAACAGGTAGAAGCGCTTCGGAAAGGACATCCTGTCAATACACGGCATTAGTTTTGCCACACCTGTGAATCGTGAGTCTTTCTCCATGCATGAGGTGACCTATAATAAAAAAGATCATATTTGAATGTGACAAGAAGAAAACCACTGTACCACGTTTAGCTGAAATAAAGCAAATCAAATTAAAATGGATTTTTAACATTTACCTTCCTGAACAACTCCATAATGTCATCAGTGTAAGCCCATTTACAGAACACCTCCACGATGTAACAGATAAAATAACTTCCCTCCGAAGGATGCCTGTATGCAACGATATCTGTGGAGAAGACATCAGTAGGTTAAAGTACTTCACAAAGCAACCCAAACCTTAAAACTTTGCTCATTATTGAAGAAACACTGTCCAACAGGTACAGACTGTTTTATCACACATCTGCAGGGTTTCATTGTAAAAATAAAGTATAATAATAAAAAAGGAAAACAGTTGTTTGAAACTGAAGAAGTGTGAACGACAAATCAATCTTACTTCATCAATCAGTGTTTTCTGAGCACTTACCAGGGAGGGTGGACTTAAAACTGACAAAGTCTTTCTCTCCGTGCACAATGGCATCTGATTGTATCACCATGCCTCCTTTGTTACCTGGACAGAGAAACGGTTATCGATATTAATTACAATATTACAGTAAATCCAGGAAAAAGAAATACAGAGAAATCCCAATATGATAATAGAGTTTGAGTTGAGTTTTCTCAGTCATGTCGCACCTCCTCTGCAGGCTTGGATCAGAATAACCTTTGGTTTGTCAATCAGAGCAGGACAATTTGCTGAGTTCAGACGGGTGAAGATGTCGTCAACAAAGAAGTAATCTTTGGGGTTTAGACGTCCATCATATTCGGCACCTATAATGACATCTTTATTTTCGATTCTTTCCCCATGAGACATCAGAACCACAAAGGTGCTGTCCGAGTCTCTATGGTTGGGAGATGCAGCAAAATTCCTGACAGCAGCATCTATTTGCTGTGAATAAAATGTAAATTAAAAATAATAATAATACAGTATAAAATGCATTGTATAATTAAACTATTCAGTCAAAACAAATTTGATGTTGGCTTGAGAAAGCCTGAAGTTTTAAAAGCTTGAAATTTGAAGGTTCTCAGTTTGAATTTTAAATTTCAGCTTTAAATTTTTAAGGCAACATATCACACAGACTGACAGAAAGATCTATATAGATCGTTTGAACAGTTTTACTTAACACGCTCAAATTGGGGATTCAGACCAGCATATCCGGAATGGGAGGCTGCACTGTTAGCCTGGATAAGTTGAATTTACTTAAAAAATTTGAGGAAACTGGTTGCCCTAAAAAAATTAAGTAATGATTAAGTAATGTGAACTTAATAATTCAAGTTCATTTAACTTAAAATGTTTTGTAATATTAATTACTTTGTAGTTATTACAACTAGTATATTTAAGTTCAATGTACTAAGCAAGTTAACTTGCCACCAATCAAAATTCATCCATGCCTCCCATCATGCATTGCTGCATGAATAAATTATGAGCTGAATTGTCTTAGTAATTTTCTTTATTCTCACTATTTAAATTTTGCTGTTTTTCTGTGACTTTTTAGCAGCTTGTTTTCTAATGTTCAGAGTTGATCTGTTTATCAGAACATGTTGCTTGTCACCGTCGTTGAGATTCACAGGCTGATTCTTGATGTCTGTATGTGCCTAAAATATATATATATTTTTTTTTTGTGATAAGAACAACTTAAAAAACAAAAAATTGTATTATAAAAGTTGATCCTCCGCTGTAGAATCACAGTGCTTCTGTAATCAATAATGTAAATCTAAGACAGAGATTGGGCTCTAAATGAGTTCAGTGATTAAGATCAAATAATGATTATGTGAAAACATCACCAACATCACCTGATCATCTTTTAACTTGGCTTGTCTGGTTGGTTTTATTGCAGTTAAAACTGACCAAACAAAATCTAATATTAAAAAGTCAAGGGTCAAGAGCTCAACTAAAACAAACCCTGACCCTCGATGATGGTAACTTAAAAATTGTGATTTTCTCCTTTGGTGAAAAACTAAAAAGGTAAATGTTAGGAAAAAAATGTCTGTAGAACAGCCAAAACAAATGTTCCAACTGCTCATCAACAGCTCCTTCAATTCACACACACCACAACAAAATGGCGTCATTACCTGCCACAAACCAGTGTGAAGGAGGCGTGGTCAGGAGAAAAACTTCATAATTTAAGTGCATTTAACTTACATTTATTAACACATTCAAATACACCCACAAATTAGTAGAATTTACTTATATTTTATAAGTAATGCAACCAAACTTAAATATTTTAAGTATATTGTAATTATATTTTTAAGTAAATATAAAATCCGGGCTAAGAGTGTGGCTAACAAGGATGCCAAAGAGCGCAGTCTCTATAGCATCAGTCCTTAGAGCGTCTCTTGAGATCAGGGTGAGGTTTACACACACACTAGCTTGCCTCTGTTACACATTCAACAGAATGTTGCCTTTCTCAAGCCAACATAACTAGAATACTTCTATCCAAGTCCACTAAGTTTATACGCACCCGTCCAGTGAGATTTCTGTATTTCTCAACTCTGTAACCCAAAGATGTCAGCAGCCACTCCATGTTCACCTCGTCTCTCTCTGCTCCTGGCCTGTTGTGTGCTTGATTTTTGAATTGTATGTTAGTGATCAGCAGTGCCAAACGTTTCCTCTGAAACATGTCCTTTGGTATATAAATCTATTTAAAAAAAATAAAAAAAATAAAAAAATAAAAAAACAGAATTATGCAGAAGGAAAGCACAAGCAACAGATCCCAACCCATCAGTCTTTTTTGTTGATATACTGAGATTAAAATAAAATAGCATAAAGCAATAGGTATATAAATGAACAAAAACGTTGATACGTTTGTTTGTTTGTTTGTATGTATGTGTGTGAATAAAAAAGTATGTTTAATACGGTCTCATGATCCTTCAGAAATCATTCTAATATGCTGATTTGCTGCTCAAAAAACATTTCTGATGATTTTCAGTGTTGAAAACAGTAGTGATGCTTCAGAATTTTTTTGGAAACTGAGATCTATTTTATTTTCCAGGATTTTTTGATGAATGAAGAAATTTTAAAAGAACAGCATTTACTTAGTTCACTTTCAAATAAAATGTTCCTGATAATTTACTCACCCCCATATCATCCAAGATGTTCATGTCTTTCTTTCTTAAGTCGAAAACCGCACTTTCGCATGTCCTACGACTTCCCTATTGTACTTACGGAAAAAATTGGAACTGCGCTGCGTTCCTTCCGTAAGTAGAATAGGGAAGGCGTAGGACACACAGTGTAAGCTTTTTGAAGAATACAAAATTGCAGTCTTGGCAGAACCACTTAGAAGGCGATTATTTATTTATATAAAGCACATACATTTATATTTTTTCAGAAAATGACCGATGGTTTCTCTAGATAAGACTCTTATTCCTCGTCTGGTATCGTTTAAAGCTCTTTGAAGCTGCACTGAAACTGACATTTTGACCTTCAACCGTCTGGAGTCCAGTGAAGTCCACTGTAAGGAGAATAATCCAGGAATGTTTTCATCAAAAACCTTAATTTCTTTTCGACTGAAGAAAGAAAGACATGAACATCTTGGATGACACGGGGGTGAGTAAATTATCAAGAAATTTTGTTTGAAAGTGGATTAATCCTTTAAACTAGAAATATATTTTAACATTATAAATATATTTATTGTCACTTTTGATCAATTTTATGCATGCTTGATGTATAAAAGTATCATAATTACTGATTTTACATATAATAGTCTTTTGATTCCCATTTTCTTCTGTTTAGAATATAAATGAATAAATTAATTGATTTTTAATCAGAATTTTGCATTACAGAAGGCTTGGGAAAAAACTGATCCACATTAAATATCATTCATGCCAGAAATGCTAATGCTAGAAATGTTTACATTAGAAAACATATTGATATTAATGTGTCTCAGGGTCGTCAAACCCGCTTCTGGAGGGCCACCGTCCGGCAGCGTTCAGCTCCAACACTTGCTGCTTCAGCTGTTGAATGGAGTTAAACTCTGCAGGATGGCGGCCCAAAAACCCAGCACTGACTCCTGAATGTATTGTTGAAACAGAGATACTTGCGTCATTTCTCTTTTCTATAAGAATTCTGTTCTTAAACTCTTGGCTGGATGGAAAAATGCTTAATGGTCTCATCCAATCGGACTGGATGGACGGATCATCCACAGGCACTGGAGCATTTCCGGTCTCCCGCTGCACAGGCGGCTGAGCTGAAGACAGGAAAACACTCATCATTCAGTGTATTATCCAATATATCCAAAGCCCATAGAACAAAGAACATTCTGCTGTGTGAAACACAGTCTTCAACTACACGCATTTACAAATTAAAATCTACAATCGTTACTCTCTGAAGTTATTTTCAAGAATCTGCTCCAAGTGAAAGCATCTCCAGCATCCTTGTTTTCAGGTCATAAACAGTTCACCTCACATATCTTTTTATATAAACTCAAAACAAAAAATATTTTGTTCTAAAGTTATGTTTTATGTAATTGAATTACATTAGAATTTCCAACAGTTTTAACATAAAATAATAAAATGAATGTGATTCATATTTGTCATTCATACGTAAATTAAATTGGTAAGATTTATGTAATAGTTCTCAGAAAGGTTACTTAGTTAAAGTATCATTGAAGCAGAGTTAATGAGATAATTAAGGGATGATTGAACTTTAATGATGAACACCTGCTGTTAACAAGCAGAATCACTGAAGGAAAGAGAAACACAACACTACAACTGCCTTGAAATCAACTGAAGCTAAAAGAAGACATTAAACCTCTCAAGATCTGATTTAACAACTCCACAAAATCTACAAAACATTACCAGCTTTACTAATTTGAATGTAATTCAATTACATTAAACTTAAATTTACACCAAAATATTTTTTAAGGCTATTAAAAGTGTGAAGTATGTGAGGTGCAGTACAATGCACATGATTTATAAATCGAGGGAACAAAATAATAATCGTGTGCACGTTTTAATAAATCAAGGGAATGAATTAGTATATCATGCGCACGATTTAGCCTACTATTTTCTTCCTGCGTGTCATGTCCGGGGCTCTATAAAACTGTTTATGAGATGTTATGAAAAAAAAAAAAAAAGGAATTTGTCTATTGTTCCTGTTCACAATATCTTTTTCTCTTTTTTTTAAGTCTAAGATTATTGGTTACAGGATACAGATATATATATATATATATATATATATATATATATATATATATATATATATATATATATATATATATATATATAATATGAACTATATTATTACATTTAAAAAAAATGATGAATACAATATACTTTAGAGTGCTACACTACTACAAAATCTTAAACTACTTAAATTGTCGATTTACCTTCCTGAAGTTTCGACTCAAGGGTCTTTGCAAGATGATTTTGGTTGATGTTGCACAACGCTTTTACTGCAATATTCCCAGCCTTATCGCTGTACTTATCTACCATGTGATCCACAACATCTGACCGATCAGCTTTCTGGAACTTTGCTTTAGGAATAGTGCCCAAGTCTGTTACCAGACCGTTCCAGAGTTGCCAGTTGAATTTTTTGAAGTCTTCATCCACAAGTTCCTCAAGTGCCTCATTCATCGCTTTTTTAATAGCATCCATTTTGTGTCACTAGGAGAAAAAGACAAAGAAAAAAAGTCTTGTTTAAATAATAATAATTTAAAAAAAAATCCTAAAACGAATGTTCCCAGACTCTTCTGATTCATTTCCCAAAAGGAAGGCCCTGAAAGTTCTGCAAAGGTTCGGAATTTTTGTCACTTTTGGAGAACTTTTAGGGAATGTTGTGCAAGGTCACTGTGGTTATGGATGAGAGAGTCAGTGTATTTAACACCTTTTTAATTATTATTAATTTACTCTGAAACGAAAAACAGAGTTAATGTGTGTGCCATAGGCTACAAGATGAAAACTGTATAAAAAACAAAGTCTAGTGTAAAATTTAGTTCACCTCAAACTTTTTTCAAGATCAAATGGAAATGTGGTCAAAAATTATTTCAAAGACCATATATTTGTGTTTTTTTGGATTAAGGCATGTTTGTGTTGTTGTTGTTTGTTTGTTTGTTTGTTTTTATTTTTTTTATCACACAATGTGTTGCCTTCAAATCTTGTCAAAAACAATCGATTTTTTTAGCTAGCCTATATGTTTTTATGCTATTTTTACACTTTCACACACTTTCAAGACTAACATAAATAAAAAATATAATAATAATAATAATAGAGCATAGGCCAAGATTAGTAATAATTTCAATATTGCCATACACTGTTAAACCATGTTGTAAAAATACAACCAAATTCTGACAGTAACAAACCATTTTCCATTAAAACAGTAATATACTGTAGAAAACAATGCATTCTGGGTAATATTTGTCATTTTTGAGAAAATAGCCTACAGGAATATACTGTGAGTTAACATCGCTCAAAGTCGACACTCAGAGGCTGTGTTCTAAATCACACCCTATACCCTCATTCACTATTCCCTACATTAGTTCACTAATATAGTCCACTGGACAGAGTGAATGAAAAGAAGAGAGTGAATTCAGACACTGATGAACACCTGATAACAGAATCACTGAAGGACAGAGAAACAAGACCAGAAAAACGAGAAGAGACGAGAGAACTACAGTGTCAAACCAGTTCACAAACCAGTTTGACCTGATTTCTTTCATACATGTACATACAATTAACAGATATGGATGTTGATGTTTTATTGAAAATAATAACGTTTGTAGTCTCCATCATAGTGACCAGTGTTTGCTTTAGTTGGGCTCTTGACTCTTTGACATTAGTTTTCTCTGTCTGCTGTAACTGAGTGTTTATAAACACATTTGATATGGCAGGAAAAAGCCAACAGGAAGTTGATCAGGGGTTTTTGGCTGTTGTGATAATCATCTTGGACTTGTCTGATTCACTGATCTCTTCCTGTGTCTAATCTTTGATTTTATAGGGTATTTTATATTTAACAGATATATTATGTTTGTGATTTAACACTAGAAGTCCCAGAGATTTGTAACCCTCCTTTAGCCAAGTGGATGCTAACTGGCTAGTCTTTTGGCTATCATTAGCATCAATTCATGTGTAAATATGGTCATTACCTGAGCAATCTGCAGGGGGGTTGGGGGTGTGTGTGTGAATGGTTGCTGGTGGCTTGTTTGTATGTGTGGGGGAGGGAGGGCTGCTATAAGCAGAGAACTTGATTGACCATGGGCCGGTTTCAGAAAGGAGGTTAAGTGAAAACTCTAAGTATGTTAACCCTGAAATGAGGGAGTGCAAGTGATGTTTAAAAAGTTAACTCACTCATTCACACTGCAAAAATGCTTTTCATACTAAGTATTTTTTTAATTTAAAAAAAAATCTTAAATCAAGATGGATTTTCTATATGAGAAAATTATATATGATATTTAGTCTTGTTTCCTGGGGGGATCTAAATTAAGTGAATTTTACTTAAGTAAAATGATCAATATCTGCCAGTGTGGTAATAAAAATAATCTTAATGCAAACGGAAATTGTTGGAGTGTCTACCCAGGTGAAAAAAAAAGTGCAGTAAAGTACACTTTATTTTAGTACACTTTTACACTTCCATAATGTACAGTGCTCTATTTCCGTGCACTTATTTTGTACTTAATATACTAAAAGCTCTTCTTTAGTACTTCTTAAGATAATCTTAAGAACATCTAAGTGTACTCAACTGTGCTATTTTGAGACACCATGAATTTGAACTAAAATGTGCTTTTAACATACTATCTCTGTATAGAAAAATGTATTTAGTTACCACTTGTAGTACACTTGAACCCATCTTTCAAACACTTTTAAAAATGGACTTATGATGTATTTCAAATATAAGATTAATATATAATGAATATATACAACATGTATTTATAATATATTGCCAGGCAATGCCAGGATTGTGAGTGATTGCTGGAATGTACTCACTCACTTTTTAATATTATTTGTAAATATGTGTACAAATGGTTGGTTTCTTTATTTTATTTTGTACTATTTTTATCAATAGATCTCAGCAACAAAGGAAAAAAAAACATGTGTGTTGATTTCTCCCTAAGATGGCAAAGTGAAACACAAGTTTCCTTGAAGTGGCTCAGCATGGCCCCACATTGTTTACATAACAAAAGCAACTGTTCACAGCTGATTAAGGATATTAGCCTAAAGCCTTCCAGCCCATCGGCTGTCCTGCGGGTTTTATAGGTAGAAAAGCCAAATGGCTGCTCTCTGGGACTTCTAGTGTTAAAAGCATGAGATACACCAATGTTTCAGTAATCAGTTATTTAAAAGAATATTGAAGTCATGTAGTACAAAATACACTGTTGACTTAGACACACAGAGACATCAACAATCAGAATATGAATCTCAATAATGGTGACATTTAAAGGTTTTATTTCGCAATGCATGCTGGGGGCCAGCATAGTACAAAACTTCCAGCATGCACTGCAGCATGAATAAAGTATACAGCTGAATGGTCTTTCTTTATTGCCAACATTGTTGAGATTGATTTGCTAATTTTTGATATCTGTGTGTCTATGATACTGCAGCTCTTTTTCTTTTTACATGGTGTTTAAAAAAATGTCTTCATTGTAACATATTGTTGTTGGAACTCTTGCTGTAGTTTCACAGTGGCAATAATGTAAAACTTTAGTCTGACAAGAATGTAACAAGGGATTAAACACAGTGAATCAAGAGACTATGTGACAGTTATACATTTTTGTTAATACATAACTATCAGCACTCAATGATCCTCCACATTTGTTTCTATCATAACAAACATGGTTTGCAAAAACAGTTAACCAGAGCTAACACTGATCTCCTTAATGGTGACATAAAACAAAACATTTTCAATTAAACATCAACATCTAAACTTCTGTTAATTCTGTTAAGATCTTCTGTAGAAATTAAGTCAAACTGGTTAGTAATACATGTAATATGTAATGGCTTTACGACAGTTGTAGTTCTTGTGTTTCTGATCATCTCTTTTGTTTCTGTTATTGTTGTTCCTCCTCTTCTCTTTAGTGATTCTGTTTGTTAACAGCAGGCGTTCATCATTTATCAGAACTTACAAATTCACATAATTATCTCACTGCAACATAGCATTAATGTTACTTTTAATACTGTTGCCAGCATTTTACTGTAAAAAACATTTAGTTCAAACATTAGATTTCATAAACAGTTCATTTGGGGTACACTGTTAGACCTTGCCGGGCTTTTTTACAGTATAATACAACACTGTTGCCAGTGATTTACTATTGATTGTACAGTTATTTACTGTAATCTACTGTATGTTAGTGTAAAGATACCATGAATTAAATTAAACTTGGTTTCTGAAAATGAAATGAGGCAACACAGCTGCCTCAAATTGCCATTTAAGTTTACAAACCAGTTTTATTATATGGTAATAATATGAGCATATTACTATGAACTTATTTTTTTTAGAGTTCAATAAAAACATTTTAAACTGTAAGGATGGATTTTACATGAATTCAAGATTCGCATCCTGTAAAAAAAAACAATACAAATCTCTAATCTGAAGAGAAGATCTGTGAGAAAGAGCACAGGACCTCTCCTTCCCCTCAGGCCACGCAAACCTCACAAATCTGCATTCTTAGTTGTTTTGACTGTCATCAAGGAAAATACTTCTGAGTGCTGATAATTATGTGTTGATGAAGACCTAACCGTCACATAGTCTTTTGATTCACTGAATTTATACTGTTTTATCCTTTGTTATTATTAACAGACCAATATTTTACATTATCACCATTGTGAAAGTATAGCAAGAGTTCCAACAACAATCAGCTAAAAAGAGTTTGTTTTTAAACACCATGCACAAAAAAACAGCTGCAATATTATTTAGACACACAGATATCAAAAATCAGCACATCAATCTCAACAATGGTAGCAATAAAGCTGCATAATTTATTCATGCTGCAGTGCATGCTGGGAGTTTTGTACAATGCTGGCATCCAGCATGCATTGCAACATTAAACTTTTGGATGTCACCATTGTTGAGATTCATATTCTGATTGTTGATGTCTCTGCTGTCCAAGATATGCAGAAGCTCAAAATATTTTTTGCATTATAAAACTTATATATTCTCCTAAATATCTGATTATTGGTTCCTACACTGTTGAATCACAGATATAGTATAATCAATAAAGATAAAATACCTGTTAAATCAAAGATTAGACACAGAAATAGATCAGTGAATCAGAAAAAGTCCAAGATGATTATCACAACAGCCAAAAACCCCCGATCAACTTCCTGTTGGCTTTTTCCTGCCATATCAAACATGTTTTATAATTACTCAGTTACAGCAGACAGAGAAAACTAATGTTAAAGAGTCAATATTACCCAGAATGCACTGTTTTCTACAATATGTTACTGTTTTAATGGAAAGTGGTTTGTTACTGTCAGAATTTGGTTGTTTTTTTCTACAGCAAGGTTTAACGGTGTAGATTGCTGCCAGAAAAGACATGACCTGACAAGTGATTTCAGATTCCGTGACAAGTAGCTACTTACCGTGCATTCACATCGCCACTGGCTAGAGCGTCAACAGTTGCCTTGGCCGCCCTGCCAACAACGCTGTACTGTTCGTTCAAACCGCCGCCGACGGGAGGGTCAAAGTAAATGACAAGTCGCGTCAACCAATCGGAAGCCTCTCAAGCGAAGACCTCTACATTCCAATTGGTTGCCGCCGAACCGCGTCATAGATCATTACCATAAAGTTAACCTGGGCTGCGTTCAGCCCCGACAAAACGTTGCAAAACATTTTTTAAACGGAAACGGTGGCGCGTTGAACACCCTGTTCTGACAACGCAAGAGTTGCAACTATGGCAGCTGAGAAGGCCATTCTTTGTGTTCTTTTTGAGGTATTTTCGGAGCCTGATTAAATCGGTATAAATACGTGTTTAATACTGCAAAATATGCTCAATGTTACAGTCACTGCCCCTTGCCCTCCAGAATAAAAGAGAACATCCCAATTGAGTTAAGCGATTTGTTGAAACTTCTAATTATTGTTATACACAGAGGTGGAGATTCCAGGGGTCAGAAAGTAAAAGTTCTGCCATATTTTTATTCCACCCACTGAAGCATTAATGAGATAATTAAGTGATTAATTGAGTGATGATTGACCATTATTGAAGACACCTGATGATAACAAGCAGAATCACCAAAGGAGAAAATCACAATTTTTAAGTTACCATCATCGAGGTCAGGGTTTGTTTTAGTTGAGCTCTTGATCCTTGATTTTTTAATATTAGATTTTGTTTGGGCAGTTTTAATCTGCATTAAAACCAACCAGACAAGCAAAGTTAAAAGATGATCAGGTGTTGGTTATGTTTTTACATAAACATTATTTGATCTGAATCACTGAACTCATTTAGAGCTCAATCTCTGAGTTAGGTTTACATTATTGATTACAGCAGAACTGTGATTCTACAGCACAAGATCAGCTTTTACAATACATTTTTTTTTTAAGAGTTCTGATTTTAAAAAAGAAAAGCAGAGCTCATTTAAACACACAGACATCAAGAATCAGCCTGTGAATCTCAACAGTGGTGGCCATCATAAAGCATGTTGCAGTGCATTCTGGGAGCCACCAATCAAAATTCATCCATGGCTCCCATCATGCATTGCTGCATGAATAAATTATGAGCTGAATTGTCTTAGTAATTTCATTTATTCTCACTATTAAAATGTTGCTGTTTTTCTGTGACTTTTTAGTAGCTTGTTTTCTAATGTTCAGAGTTGATCTGTTGATCAGAATATGTTGCTTGTCACCGTTGTTGAGATTCACAGGCTGATACTTGATGTCTGTGTGTGGCTAAAAGAATTTTTTTTTTTTTTTTGTGATAAGGACAACTTTTTTTAAAAAAAATTCTGTATTGTATAAGCTGATCTTCTGCAGAATCACAGTGCTGCTGTAATCAATAATGTAAATCTAACTCAGAGATTGGGCTCTAAATGAGTTCAGTGATTCAGATCAAATAATGTTTATGTAAAAATATAACCAACACCACCTGATCATCTTTTAACTTTGTTTGTTTGTTTGGTTTTAATGCAGTTAAAACTGCCCAAACAAAATCTAATATTAAAAAGTCAAGGATCAAGAGCTCAACTAAAACAAACCCTGACCCTCGATGATGGTAACTTAAAAATTGTGATTTTCTCCTTTGGTGATTCTGCTTGTTATCATCAGGTGTCTTCAATAATGCTCAATCATCACTCATTTAATCACTTATTTATCTCATTAATGCTTCAGTGGGTGGAATAAAAATATGGCAGGACTTTTACTTTCTGACCCCTGGAATCTCCACCTCTGGTTATACAACACTTCATGATGAATAGACAAACATTTCAGGTGAAGGATAATCCACTTCTTACCTCCGTGACTGTGTTGATCTATATTATTTTTATTCTGAGTATTAGGCTTATTAATATTGCTGATCACTGTTTTTGTGCTATATATATGATATTGTAATATTTACCAACTATACTCCTCTGATTATAGAAAAATGTATTAAAGTGTCACATCACAAAAGCAAAATATATAAGTATAGTATTTTTATGTTACATCGATACCCATTGTGCGAGCTGTCTCTTTAATACCATGCGGTTTATATACATCTTGCCGCTGATTGGGCTGACATTTCTGACACACCCACCAAACAAGAGAAAACACTATCTCAAACCTGTTGCACACCGTTGCAGACCATTTCCAGGAAACATGTCGTTCAACCCGGAAAACATAGCAAAACGTTGTGCAACCGGTTTGAGCTTGAACGTGCCCCTGATTTCAACTCTCCTCGACGCTCTCACCGTCCAAGACGCGCCGCGCCGCTCTCGCAGCCGGCTCTCATTGAAAATGAATGACTAGTGTCACTTTTTGAACACACAGTTAATGGTTGTGTGTCATAATGTTCGAGTGTCGTGAATGAGGACATGTACACTGTCAATCTCTCTCTCTCTTTCTCTTTCTCTTTCTCTCTCACACACACACAACCCCCACATTCTCACTCTCACGCACACAAAACTTTACAACTTTTTAAAAATGCATATACAGGTTTTGAAACTATGGCTCCATTGCTCAAAATTCTAGTCACAAAACCACAAAACACACACACAATGTGCAAAATGTCAGATATATCTTGCAAAAGCAAACACTTCATTCAGAACTGTCTTATCATTATACTAGTTTGTAGTTATTTTTTTTTATATGTCACTGTTTATAGCTGTGAATTTGTATGTCTTATGTTTTTTTTTTTTTTTTGTATTGTTCTGGCTTTTTATGCTGCCGGATTGTAAATGAGAACTGGTTCTCAATAGACTCACCTGGTTAAATAAAGGTTAATGATAATAATAATAATAATAATAAACTTCTGCACACAAACATAAAGTGATTAGCCACATACACGCCAAACTACACCCAGTATTCAATCCAATATTAAAGATGACGAATGTTTAAAATACAGAGAGTACCATAAATAGGATTTACAGTTAAAAGTAAGACTAATTGTTGCAGACTTGCAATATAATTTAAGTAGGCTACAGAACTATTATTAGGCTTTCAGAACAAACCATGTCATCTTATTACATTCTCCCAATAACCCAGTGTAAGTAATAATAATAATAATAATAATAATAAAATCTATAAACTGATTACAGATATTGAAAAAAATGTTAAACTGAATTACTCTACTCACGTCTCTGGTTGAACAGAATCAGTCTGCACTTCCTTGTACTTTGTGTGGGGTTTTAACGTTCTCTAAAGGTGGAATAGCCTACTTTATTTGTTTGTTCATTTCTGTCTCGCCCACATTTGAGCAAGTGAGCCTTTCCTAGGATCCACATTTTTCCTACGCCTCATAACCCTTTGCATGATTTATGGTAGTAACTTCTGTACAAAATGTAAACAGTTAGCAACTGTGAATGATCTTGCTTTACGTAAGCAATAGGCAACAATTTGAGATTGGAGTGGAAATGTGGTCACAAATTATTATTTCCTTCTGTTTATGGGGTATGGCATTTTTTAAATGGCACCTATTATGCAAAATTCACTTTAACATGATGCTTGAACATAAATGTGTGTTGGCAGTGTATGAACACAACCACCCTATAATGATAAAAATCTACTCACTCCTTTTTTTATTATTATTTTTTTTATTCAGATAAATCATAAGCAGTGTCTCAGAATGTTGGCTGTTTGCAGATTCTGGGCAAACTGATGTCACTTTGCTATGCCCGCCGCCATATTTGTGTCCGAGATGGCAACTAACGCAGCAGCGCTTCATTGTATTGATGATCATCTTTAGCTTCAGCGCGAGTGCTCAAACAGCAACACAAACCATTATCTACTATTGTGGCTGTCATATTAGTAACATTTTAATTGTCTACACTATTGTATAAAAATATTGTGAATTCTAGTTGCTGTGTTTCGGCGTGTTGTTACAGGATGAACGCATATACAACATGAGCTATTCTGACTACATTACTAGTTCAAGTTCATGCGTGCATGATTTTGTGCAAATATAAGTTGTAATTTTATGTTTATCTTGTATAAATATATATGAATTAACATATATAGGATGTGTTCCACTGAGTAAATTAACCTAGGAAAGCGCTTCAGTTTACGGGTGTTCAATCAGCGTGTGTAACATTAGCTCAATCAGTAATGTTAATATCAAAATGATATGATTTGAGGAAAAAATCTGTTATTGTTCGTGATCATTATTATTAACCAAATGTGAATACCTGGTTACCAAGAAGAAAAGGCAGAGAAAGTATGTTATCTAACATTTAGTTCAAACATTAGATTTCATAAACAGTTCATTTGGGGTACACTGTTAGACCGTGCCAGGTTTTTTTACAGTATAATAAAAAATGAAATGAGGTAACACAGCTGCCTCAAATTGCCATTTAAATTTACAAACCAGTTTTTATTATATGGCAATAATATGAGCATATTACTATGAACTTTTTTTAGAGTTAAATAAAAACATTTTAAACTGTAAGGATGGATTTCACCAAGACTGAAACCAAGATTCCTATCCTGTAATAAAACAATACAAATCTCTAATCTGAAGAGAGGATCTGTGAGAAAGAGCAGAGGACAATACCTGACTCAACCTCCTTTCTTCCCCCTCATGCTGAGTTCCTGATTCCTGTGTGTGACTACAAATTTTTATTTTCAATAAAACATCAACATCCATATCTGTTAATTCTCAACAAGAGCTTCTGTACATGTATGAAAGAAATAATGTCAAACTGGTTTGTGAACTGGTTTGACACTCAGTGTGGCTGAAGTCAGTTGTAGTTCTTGTGTTTCTGCTCGTCTCTTCTCTTTTTTCTGGTCTTGTTTCTCTGTCCTTCAGTGATTCTGTTATCAGGTGTTCATCAGTGTCTGAATTCACTCACTTCTTTTCATTCACTCTGTCCAGTGGACTATATTAGTGAACTAATGTAGGGAATAGTGAATGAGGGTATAGGGTGTGATTTAGCGATGTTAACTCACAGTATATTCCTGTAGGCTACTTTCTCGAAAATGACAAATATTATCCAGAATGCACTGTTTTGTACAGTATATTACTGTTTTAATGGAAAGTAGTTTGTTAGTGTCAGAATTTGGTCGTTTTTTCTACAGCAAGGTTTAACGGTGTAGATTGCTGCCAGAAAAGACATGACCTGACCAGTGATTTCAGATTCCGTGACAAGTACTTAATGGTTGTGTGTCATAATGTTCGTGGGTCATGAATGAGGACACGTACACTGTCAATCTCTCTCTCTTTCTCTCTCTCTTTCTCTTCCTCTTTCTCTTTCTCTTTCTCTCTCACACACACACAACCCCCACATTCTCACTCTCACGCACACAAAACTTTACAACTTTTTAAAAATGCATATACAGGTTTTGAAACTATGGATCCATTGCTCAAAATTCTAGTCACAAAACCACAAAACACACACAATGTGCAAAATGTCAGACATATCTTGCAAAAGCAAACATTTCATTCAGAACTGTCTTATCATTATACTAGTTTTTAGTTTTTTTTTTTTTTTTATATGTCACTGTTTATAGCTGTGAATTTGTATGTCTTATGTTTTTTTTTTTTTTTTTTTTTTTTTTTTATAATGTACTGGCTTTTTATGCTGCCTCTTGGCCAGGTCGTCATTGTAAATGAGAACTGGTTCTCAATAGACTCACCTGGTTAAATAAAGGTTAATAATAATAATAATAAATATAGCTGCAAGCAGCAATTACGAGGCCAAGCACAAAAACGGCACAAGAAGCAAGCCAACACAACTGGGAGCGTCAGACTAACTGCGACAGTGAACAATTAAAGACCTATTAAGATCATATTAGGTAAAAGAGCTGATAAATGATCAAAAATGAGGATTTACTGGTTCATCACTTTTGACCAATAGGTGGCGTTGTGTCCAAATTGTTGTGGTATGGTCAGAGTGAGGTGACAATGACACTTGCAAAGTTTGGTGTAAATATGTCAAAGCATTGCAGAGATCAAGATCAAGAGTCATTTTTGTATCATATCTCAAATTCTATGCTCCGGTATACAAAAACGGTTTGACTTATCAACTTCAAATCCATAACTTTTTTTCGGCATGGTCTGAAGATGATTTTTTTGTACATTTTGTTATAACCTTTGACCACAAGGGGGTGCAGCACCGAAACTTCTCAGGCTCCTTCAGGGCATTGTCCTTATGACCCATACCGAGTTTCATAACGATACGCTAATGCGTTCGTAAAATACAGCATTTTAGCACAACATTCAAAATGGCCGATGGCCAAAATGGCCGATATGGGAAAGTTGGACATCATTCGACTTATGAGAAGTTATAAGTAAAAAATAAATTTTTCATATCTCCACATCTGCCTCAGGTCATGCTAGTGATGACATGTACCAAGTTTGGTCTGAATATGATAAAGCGTTGCGGAGATACAGCCTTACATCTATTTTCGCAAACACTGCATACAATTCATTTGCTTGTTTTTCGAAAACGGTTTGAGGAATCGACTTGAATTCCATAATTTTTTGTCGGCATGGTCTGAAGATGATCTGGTTCAGTTTTTGTGAAAATTGGAGTAACGGCCTAGGAGGAGTTTGAAAAAGTGGGTTTTTCAGAAAATTCTAAACAGTGGAAAATTTTCATAATGGAAAATTATGTCATAGGGTGCAATCAATTCGTCTTGAGCCAAGGAATCAGAGGAAAAAGAATTTTGTTTCTAACCCTTACGGTTCAAAAATTATTAACATAAACATAAGTGCAACTTTGGACAGCTGGTGGCGCATAGACTTCAAGAGCGGAAGAAGCAGAATAATAATAGGAACGCCAACGGATACAATAGGTGCCTACGCATCTTTGGTGCTTGGCTCCTAATAATAAACTTCTGCACACAAACATAAAGTGATTAGCCACATCCACACCAAACTACACCTAGATGAAATATGTGAAATGTGTATAACGCTACTGTCTTGTGTCTTTGTGCAGTTTGGTGTGCAGTGGACTGTGCAGAAGTTTGGCATAGCACTCACATGTACATTTGCACAAATAGAATATATATATATACAGTATGTATATGTAGCGGTTGTTCCTCTGCGTTGTGTTGATTTTTGACGGTGATTAAAAGAATTTTCCACACAAAGCTGGTTTTTACCATAGATGTTTCAATCTCAGTGCCTGTGTGGTGAAACACACAAACAGACAGGCACTGTTATCTGCTCTTAATTGTGCCTCTCCTCTCTGATGGCATTGCAGGAAAGAGCGTAATATTTATACGAGTTAAATTTAGTACATTATTATGGTCAAAACGACAAACGTTAAACAAAGGGCGCAGCTTGCGCAATCTATCCTCCTTGATTGTCTCGTTAAGATGACGCAAAAGTGCGTTCCAAAAAAGGAGTATTTTTGACCTCTACACCGTTCATCCCTTCGAAGCTCTCACTCTGGAGGGTAAACACTTTGAAGGGATTAGGGCATAGGGATGAGCCCCTCCGAATGGAACGCAGGGCCTGAAGTAATCTGACCTGGCCACCCACTGAGCAAATTATGTCCAGAAAACGTCTTTTTGAGGTCTTGTCTCAGGTTGAAAAGACGTCCACGGAGGGGCCAGAATGAAAGTTTTTATGTCGTCTTTTTTTGACGTCTTCTGGACATCCGATATAGACGAACATGCAGAATCCCCAAAGGAGAAAAATCACAATTTTTAAGCCACCATCGTGGAGATGAGTGTTTGCTTTAGTTTGGCTCTTGACCCTTGCCTTATTAATAATAGAGTTTGTTTGGGCAGTTAACTGAGTCATAACAGCCAGAGAAGTAAAGAGACATGATCAGGTGTTGATTATGGTCTCACATAATCATTATTTGATCTGAATCACTGAACTCATCTAGAGCCCAATCTCTGAGTTAGATTTACTTTATTGATTACAGCAGAACTGTGATTCTACAGCAGAAGATCAGCTTTATCAATATAATAGAAAGGATTTCACATGATAAAAAAAATCTTTCTTTTAGGCACACACAGAAATCAAGAATCAGCCTGTGAATCTCAACAACAGTGACAAGCAACATATTCTGATCAACAGATCAACTCTGAACATTAGAAAACAAGCTACTAAAAAGTCACATAAACAGAACAAAATAAAATATGAGAATAAAGGAAATTACTAAGACAATTAAGCTCATAATTTATTCATGAAGCAATGCATGATGGGAGCCATGGATGAATTTTGATTGGTGGCTCCCAGAATGCACTGCAACATGCTTTTTGATGGTCACCACTGTTGAGATTCACGGGCTGATTCTTGATGTCTGTGTGTGCCTAAAATGAATACTTTTTTTTGTTGTTGTTCAACACACCTTTTCTGAAATCATTTGAATCATAATGTAAGAGCTGATCTTGTGCTGTAGAATCACAGTGCTGCTGTAATCAATAATGTAAATCTAACTCAGAGAGTGGGCTCTTCATGAGTCCAGGTCAAATAATGGTTATGTGAAAACATAACCAACACCTGATCATGTCTCTCTACTTGTCTGGCTGTTATGACTCAGTTAACTGCCCAAACAAACTCTAATATTAATAAGGCAAGGGTCAAGAGCCCAACTAAAGCAAACACTCATGTCCACAATGGTGGCTTAAAAATTGTGATTTTTCTCCTTTGGTGATTCTGCGTGTTCGTCTATATCGGATGTCCAGAAGACGTCAAAAAAAGACGTCATAAAAACTTTCATTCTGGCCCCTCAGTGGACGTCTTTTCAACCTGAGACAAGACCTCAAAAAGACGTCTTCTGGACATAATTTGCTCAGTGGGCACGAACCGTTGCCATGACGATGAGGCAAGTCCCCTGCAAAGACAGCTGTTTGATCGCGCCCGCGCCTCATGCACACACAACAAAGCACTGTAAATGTGACATTGCAGCTTGTTCGTTATAAAAAATAAAATACAGTTTAAAAAAAAAAAAAAACATATAAAAGGAACAATAGTCCGTAGTGCAATCCGTGCCATTCAGCAAGAGCACTGCTCCATTTCATGAAAACAAGCCGAAATGAAATAGGAGTAACAAGGCTTTTTTTAAAATGTAAGGAGTAGAAAGTACAGATAATTGCGTGAAAATGTAAGGAGTAGAAGTAAAGTAAGATCCAGAAATCTCTCTGGAAAAGTGTGTAAGATGTCCGGCCTTGTGAAACCAATATTGTCTGTATAAAGCTAGAAGACCTCTAGTGTGGATATAGAAAAGTAAATAAATATTTTAGTTTAATCATCATTTTAAACTGGAGAGGATTTTCCTATACCAGAAAATGCTAGTTAATGTTATTACACTGGACTAAAATTTACTGACTTTACTCACCCACAGTCTAACAACTTCCCAAACATTTTTGATACTTTTTGTAATTTTTTTTGTTTTTTCCCCCACATTGTAACACTTTTAAATCTCTCATATGCTCTCATTATCACCAAATATTGGATTCAATCTGCCTGGCAACTTTATTTCTTTCAATTAAGGTTTTATATTTCTGTTTAGAACTGATCAATCATAGACCACATTTATCTGTGCTGATTTATCTCAGTTTAAAAAAAAAAAGAAAAGAAAAGAAAAGAAAGTTATTTGTGGATAATTTTGTCCATATTAGTCCTCCTGTAGTCAATAATTTTATCTCTTAAAACTCATCTTTCATCACCAAAATGACATATTTAATTTTTTTTTTTTCTATGACAAAAATGTCTTCATGCATTTAAAATACTTGAATGTAACTCTACACCCTTACCTCATTTACGTGGATCAATGAATATGATAATTAGCCCCACCTCCACTTGCTCACTTCAGGTCAGAGATCCACTCGGTCAACTTACTGCACAATGGTATCGCTCTTTACAACGCCAGACACATAACGGTAATTAATATGATCAGCCTTTTGCTTGACTACATTATCAAACAGCTAATAATGCGTTGCTATAATGTAACATAAACCATGTTCCTGTGCTTCATGTCAGAGTCAGACATCTGCCTTTTTCAGAGCGGTCAGTTAATTATATGCTAAAGCTCGCCGGCATGTTGAAGTGATTGGTTACAAGGTAGTTTGTGACGTCACACACCTGCGATTTAAAACCACAGGTTTGAGACTGTCTTTAAATCACTGCAGTTTAAAGAGAAAATACTCAGCAATGGTTTGTCTTAAAGCATTTTAAAAACACCACATAGACAACAACATAAGAAACGTCTCGGTTACGTATGTAACCCTCGTTCCCTGAAGGAGGGAACGGAGACGTACGTCAGTAGTGACCGACGAATTGGGATATCGCTTAGAGAGCCCTATCAGCTTCGTGTAAACTAAAACAAGCCAATGGAATTGGCGTGCGATATTTGCATAATGCGCACCACCTCCGACAGGTGTATATAAATAGGAAGCAGATGCAATCGCACTCTGTTTTTCGCTGAGGAGACAACTGGTGTCCGCACTACAGCGAGGGTACAGAAACTGTGGTGACGGGACGTACGTCTCCGTTCCCTCCTTCAGGGAACGAGGGTTACATACGTAACCGAGACGTTCCCTTTCAGTCGGTCACATTCGACGTACGTCAGTAGTGACCGACGAATTGGGATCCCAACTAAAGCGCCACAGTTACGAAACCCCTTCCAGTGCCCAGCGCAGGCTCAGCCGCCCATAGCACCGGCTGGCGGTGAAGGGGGCGAGCTTACACCGAGAGAGTCTACTGCTGTCTAACCAATACCCACTAAGTAAACAAGACTACACTGGGGAAGCGAACCCGTAAGGGACGCTGCGGAGACCACTACCTACCCAATGGGGGAGGAGTTTACGTGGGAATACACATATGGACTGGCCCGGGGGGCAGTACGCATATGGAGTCCCTGGGATGGCTCCACCTGGTAGGGGGAGACTCATCTGACAGGTGACAGCAGAGCTGGCTCTGCTAAGGGAAAGACACGGACTCAGCCCGTAGGGAGTTTTAAACCGTGGAAAATACACATATGGGACCGCTCACGTTGAGGGGTCACGACATATGGGCCCCAGCCAACAGACAGCGTCAGCGACGGATGTAGGCCTGGCATCAGACACTCCACAATGTCCGAGCTGAAGGGGGAGGCGGAGGAACTCGACAGGGTTCGCCAGGCGGGGAACACGACTGGAGTGAAAGTATGCACGTATCCGGCCAGTGGCAGGAATGGCATTGCAAGCCGACACTTAGAGCGGGTACAACACGTCTACTGACTAGTGGATGCGAGTACACGTGAAGATACCGGCTCTACACGTAGGCTATAAAACCTAGCGAACGTGTTAGGTGTCGCCCAGCCCGCAGCTCTACAGATATCTGTCAGCGATGCGCCATGAGCCAGCGCCCAAGAAGAGGCCACCCCTCTGGTGGAGTGGGCTCTCAACCCGAGCGGGCAAGGCACGCCCTGGGAATCGTACGCCAAGGTGATGGCATCCACTATCCAGTGGGCCATCCTCTGCTTGGAGACAGCCTTTCCCTTCTGCTGGCCTCCGTAACAGACGAAGAATTGGTCTGAAGTCCTGAAGCTTCGCGTTCTATCCACGTAAAAGCGCAGAGCGCGGACGGGACAGAGCAAAGCTAGGGCTGGGTCTGCCTCCTCCGAGGGCAGCGCTTGCAGGTTCACTACCTGATCTCTGAAGGGAGTGGTAGGAACCTTGGGCACGTATCCAGGCCGGGGTCTCAGGATGACGTAAGAATCACCGGGCCCGAATTCTAGGCACGCTTCGTCGACCGAAAATGCATGCAGATCCCCTACCCTCTTCAGGGAAGCCAATGCAACCAGAAGAACCGTCTTAAGAGACATTAGTTTCAGGTCGACTGATTGCAAAGGCTCAAAGGGATGACCCCGGAGAGCTGTGAGAACCAGGGTCAGATCCCAAAAGGGTACGGAGGAAGGACGAGGAGGATTCAGTCTCCTCGCCCCCCTCAGGAACCTGACGATCAGATCGTGTTTCCCCAGGGACTTACCCTCAACTGCGTGGTGATGTGCGGCGATAGCGGCAAAATACACCTTGAGGGTGGAGGGATACAGCCTTCGCTCCAACCCATCTTGCAGGAAGGAAAGCACGGATCCGACCGAACATGATCGGGGGTCTTCTCGGCGAGAGGCGCACCATTCGACGAACAGGTTCCACTTCAACGCATAGAGACTCCTAGTGGAAGGAGCTCTAGCGGAAGTGATGGTGTCTACGACCGCTTGCGGGAGATCACTCAGAACCTCCGCATCCCGTCCAGGGACCACACCTGGAGGTTCCATAGATCGGGACGCGGGTGCCACAGGGTGCCCCGTCTCTGAGTCAGGAGGTCCTTCCTCAGAGGAATCGACCAGGGAGGGGCTGTCGCGAGGAGAATGAGGTCTGAGAACCAGGTCCAAGTGGGCCAGTACGGAGCCACTAACAGAACCTGCTCCCCGTCCTCCCTGACCTTGCACAGGAGTTGTGCGAGAAGGCTCACTGGGGGAAACGCATATTTGCGCAGACCCGGGGGCCAGCTGTGTGCCAGGGCATCCGTGCCGAGCGTGCCGCCGGTCAGGGAATAAAACCAATGGCAGAGGGCAGTTTCTGGGGAGGCAAACAGGACTACCTGGGCCTCGCCGAAATGCTGCCAAATCAGCTGAACCGCCTGGGGGTGGAGCCGCCACTCGCCCGCAAGTGGAGGCTGCCGTGACAGCTCGTCGGCTGCACGGTTGAGCACACCTGGGACATGAGTGGCCCGAAGGGACCTCAGATACTTCTGACTCCACAAGAAGAGATGGCGGGCGAGTTGCGACATGCGATGGGAGCGTAGACCACCTTGACGGTTGATGTACGCAACGGCCGCAGTGCTGTCTGAGCGGACTAGAACGTGCTTGCCTGACAACAGCTTCTTGAAGCGGGCCAGCGCAAGACGTACCGCTAGCAACTCGAGGCAATTGATATGCCAATGCAGCTGAGGCCCCGTCCAAAGACCTGCCACTGCATGCCCGTTGTACGTGGCCCCCCATCCCGTGGCAGAGGCATCTGTGGAGACCACAGCATGCCTGGACACTTGTTCGAGGGGTACTCCGCAGGAACGAAGGGTCCGACCACCGGACAAGGGTGCGACGGCAGCTCGGTGTCACGGGGACACGGAGCGTGCCGCACTGCCACGCCCATCTCGGGACCCGGCCGCGGAGCCAGTGTTGAAGCGGTCTCATATGAAGCAATCCGAGCGGCTTTACCGCGGGCACAGATGCCATATGCCCCAGGAGCCTCTGAAAATCTTTCAGTGGAGTCGCTGTCCTGCGCTTGAGCGAGCTCAGGCAGTTCAACACTGACTGGACGCGCACCTCAGTGAGACGCGCAGTCCGTGCGATCGAGTCTAGCTCGAGACCGAGATAAGAGATCCTCTGCCCGGGGGCGAGTTTGCTCTTGTCCCAGTTGACCTGAAGACCCAACCGGCTGAGAGCTAAAACCGGGTAGGACTTTGTACTGACATGCCCGACCCTCGAACGCAAACCGGAGGAAGGGTCTGTGTCAAAGCAGAATCGAGACATGAAAGTACGCGTCCTTCAGGTCTATTGCTGCAAACCAATCCTGGGGACGGTCCAGGATTGGCCGTAGCCCACCGCCCTTTTTCGGTACAATGAAGTAGGGGCTGTAGAACCCCGACTTCATATCGGCTGGAGGGACCGGCTTGATTGTATCCTTCGCCAGGAGGACAGCAATCTCCTCCCGGAGAACAGGTGCACTGTCCAACGACACCTGAGTGAAGTGGACACCCCTGAAAACCGGGGGACGCCGGGCGAACTGAATCGCATAGCCGAGTCTGATAGTGCGAATGAGCCAGCGGGACGGGCTGGGAAGCGTGATCCACACCTCCAGACTCCGAGCCAGCGGGACCAAAGACACCACAGATGCACCGGGGGTGGGGCAGCAAGGCAGAGAGGGACCCAATTCGGACGGCATGGGAGCGGTCCGGAGTGGGGACGGACTCTGCGAGGAGTGTGCATGGGAGACGGCGCACGGGACGCGGTCTGCGCCATCACACTGCCGCCTGCTGGCGAATTGGGAGGGGGCTGCCAGCGGCGAGGCGGGGCCTGGCACACTGGCAGACACACCCTGTTGTGACCTGGAGTTTGAGGAAACTGCTCTTTTTGTGAAAAGGTGGGTACCGCTGGACTCCGGGGAGCCAGCGGCGGTTGATAGACAGACATCACAAATTCCCCCCGGCCCTCCTCCGGGGGTGGGAGAGACGATGGTATTCTCTCCCGAAGAGCGAGAACCTTCCCCTCCAGGTTGCCCGTCTCAGTGCCGTGTTTTCCTTTTCCGTTTACCACCGGGCTTAGCAGAGACGGGCTGGGCACCACGCCCGCGACCGGCACCCTGCTGCCTGGCTGGTGTAGGCTGCTGCTTTGCCGACTTAGCAGGGGCGGAGGACGACGCAGGTGGGCGCCCTCGTCGACGAGCGGGCTGAGGCTGAGCCACGGGCGGCTGGGTGGAGGCAGCAGCGGACCGCCGTGGCATGACGTGACTGATAGCCTCAGCCTGCTTCTGTGCAGCGGAGAACTGTTGGGCGAAGCTCTCCACTGCGTCACCAAATAGGCCGACCGGGGACACGGGGGAATTTAGAAACCGCTGCTTGTCGGTATCCCGCATGTCCGCCAGGGTCAGCCAGAGGTGGCGTTGCTGGACTACCAAGGTAGACATCGCATGACCAACAGCGTGTGCTGTCACCTTCGTTGCTCGGAGGGCAAGGTCGGTGGCAGGGCGCAGCTCCCCCAGCAGCTGTTGGTCAGGACTTTCCTGGGGCATCTCCGACAGCGCTTTTGCCTGATAGACCTGCAAAAGGGCCATCGCGTGCAGGGCGGAGGCAGCCTGCCCACAGGAACTGTAAGCTTTCTCAGTCAGACCGGCTGAGAATTTACAGGCCCGGGACGGGAGACGCGGCTCACCACGCCAGCCAGTGGCCGTTGGACACAGCTGCATCGCAACAGACAGCTCGACTGGCGGGATCCTCGTGTATCCCCTGGCTTCCCCGCCGTCCAGGGAGGTGAAGGCGGACGCGGGACCAGGCCTGGCACGAACACTATACGGTGTTTGCCAAGACCTGGTCACCTCATCATGCACTTCCGGGAAGAAAGGCATTGGGGTGGGACGCTGGGGCTGACCAGCGCGACCCCCCCCCCAAGTACCAATCATCCAACTGAGATGGGCCGGGACCAACGGTGGCACGATGGGTTGCAGTTCTGACGAGGCGGCAGGGGCCGCGGAGCGTTTCCGCTCGGCGGGGAAGCCCTGACCGTGATCCTCAGGTCACCCTTCCTATACGCCGTCGAACCGTCATTCCGGCCCAAACGGGGCATAGGGGAGGGGACCCCCGCTTCCTGAGACTTCAGGAAGGAGAGTCTAGACCTCAGCACCGCGATAGTCATGTTCCCGCAATGGGAACATGAACCATCCACAAAAGCTGCTTCAGCGTGCTGAATGCCCAAACACGAGATGCAACGATTGTGCCCATCAGCAGGGACCAGGGAACGACCGCACCCAGTAACGCACAGACGAAATGACATACTGTCAGGGTTCGTCTGTAAGCTCTGTTAGAAGGGGAAACAGTCAACTCGCTCGTGCTGAAGCACACATTGAGTGACGCGATGTGCCAGGTACACCACTCCCTGGGCACACCGAGGAACCGGCCCAAATCGCAACACACACTCTTTTTCACTCTAGGCGTGTTGCTGTGAAAACAGCAGTTGAGAGCTATAGCTCGGCTCCTCGGAAGCTCGCAACCTCGCTGAAGCGCCGAAACTGCCAGCACACAGCTTGCTGTAGAATCCTCTTCTGATGCAGTTTAGTTTTTTACGAAGAAGGTTAGTCTTCTGAACACAGGACACCACTGTATGGCTCCGAAGCGAAAGACAGAGTGCGATTGCATCTGCTTCCTATTTATATACACCTGTCGGAGGCGGTGCGCATTATGCAAATATCGCACGCCAATTCCATTGGCTTGTTTTAGTTTACACAAAGCTGATAGGGCTCTCTAAGCGATATCCCAATTCGTCGGTCACTACTGACGTACGTCAAACGTGACCGACTGAAAGGGAACTCGATTTTCACCACCTTTAAACATCACTTGCACTTTAAAAAGGGGGAGGAGACCGAAGGAAACTCTAGGTTTACCGAAGAAAACCTGCTCCTGACCAGGTTAGGTTCACAGAGTAAGTTGCCATGGTAACTGACTGAGTAAGAGTTACCTGTCTTTCAGAAACGGGCTTGACTTACCCTGCTTTCTCGGGGTTGACATACCTCCCATTCTGAAACAGAAAACCCAGAGTTTCCCTCATTTCAGGGTTAACATACTCAGAGTTTTCACTTAACCTCCTTTCTGAAACGGGTCCCAGGAGAAGATCAAGAGATGTTGGTGATATGTTGCATGTTGTTTTATTTAACAGATGGTGACTGTGTTGTTGCTGATGCAATGAAAATCTTTTTTTTTTTTATGCTTTTTTTAACTTTAAAGAAATAAGTTCATAGTAATAATATGCATATGTTATTACAGTATTTCTGAATTGCTAAAACACTTTTTTTGAATGTTTCTCTCGCTTTCTCAAAACCTTAAACACAAATCACCAAACTTAAGCTACACTGTCAAAATCTTTGACTTGTCTTACTATATCAAACAATTGCTTCAGAACTATGTTATCTTTACCCAAAACCAAATACAGTTTTCAAATAACACACACATCCAACTAATGCATAAACACTACACAGCAGTCATTACACACTACAGAGATAAATGCAAAACACTGCACTCAGGGCAGAGCAGGGAAAAATTATTTTTATTATCAAGTACTTGCACACATAAAATGTAGTCACAAATTAAATATCCAACAGATCGATAGTAAGCAATGTCTTGAAATCATTGTCCCTCAGCATCATGCCTCTGGGCATGGTCAGGCCACAGGACCTCATCAACGTCACAGGCAATCCTGTCCCTTGCTAAACAACGGGGAAAGAATCCTTTAGCATGCCGAATCCAACCTTGAATTGCTTCCACTCCAATGTTGTCACATGCTGCATCCATTGACTGAAGGAGATTTTCCTGTGCATAAGGATTTCGTTCATAGACCTTCCACCTCCATGCAGAAAAAAATTCTTCAATTGGATTAAGGAAGGGCGAGTATGGTGGGAGGCACACATTTATAAAACGTGGGTTATTTTCAAACCACTCATGAATTCTAGGACCGCGGTGAAAGTTCACATTGTCCCAGATTACCACATACATGGGATGCTCTGCCTGCTCATCACCTCTCTGTTCACGTCTCAGTAGTGCTTCCTGTAGAGCATCCAGAAATGTTAGAAGATGGGCAGTGTTATAAGGCCCTAATGTCACATGGCGGTGAATAACCCAGTAGCTGCTGATGGCAGCACATATGGTCACGTTGCCACCACGCTGCCCTGGCAACTCTACAATGGCACGTTGACCAATAATGTTGCGGCCTCTCCTTCTCCTCTTGGTGAGATTGAAGCCAGCTTCATCCAAGAAGATGCACTCATGAGGCCTCTCCATGGAATCCAGTTGAAACATTCTCTATAGAAATTAACGAAAATTAATTTTTGAAGTAATGTAAATGACATAGCATTCCAGGCTTCATGCCTCTGTATACATGTGCTACATTACATTCAACACAGTAAAGATGTACAGTAACTCAAAAGTGCTGTATAATCGCTGGACATGATTACTTACTTGTACATATTGATATCATAGCTCTTTTACCCTTTCAGAATTTCTCTCAAATGGTACTCTGTAGGCTTGTTTGAGACTTATCAGGTTGCGTTTCAGGACACGGTCAATTGTGGAGAGACTCACACTGTTGATTCCTTCAAAATTCACGTTGTCTTCCTCAACTCGCTGTTGTATTTCACGCAGACGAATGAGATTATTTTGAAGGACCATATTGACAATAATGGTCTCCTGCTGTTGTGAGAACATACCTCTCCTTCCACCGGCATGTGGAAGTCTTTCAGTTCTATCAAATAAAACCTCTTGTTAGAATTGTACAGACAGGCCTAATGCATTGAAATGTCACCAAATATGTACAATACATAAAATACTATTATATAAGTATATCACTGCAAGAAAAGGACCAATTTGTAGAGATATGTTACAGTAATTTACTGAGACATTCCACAACTGTACATACTGTACTGTAAGTTTGAGGGACCACAAATGATAGTACACTTACCTGTTCTCTTCTCTGAATGTCCTGACAATGGAGGCCACAGAGAACCTGCTTATATTTGGTTGAACACGCAGTCCTGCTTCCCTCATACTCATTCCATGAACCAGAACATGGTGTATGATTGTTGCTCTAATTTCATTGGAAATGATGGCTCTTGTTCTTCCTCCTCCTCCTCCTCGGTCTCTTCCTCCTCCTCGGTCTCTTCCTCCTCGGTCTCCTCCTCCTCCTCCTCCTCCTCGGTCTCTTCCTCCTCCTCGGTCTCCTCCTCCTCCTCCTCCTCCTCGGTCTCCTCCTCCTCCTCCTCCTCCTCGGTCTCTTCCTCCTCCTCGGTCTCTTCCTCCTCCTCGGTCTCTTCCTCCTCCTCGGCCTCTTCCTCCTCCTCGGTCTCTTCCTCCTCCTCGGTCTCTTCCTCCTCCTCGGTCTCTTCCTCCTCCTCCTCCTCCTCTGTCTCTTCCTCCTCCTCCTCCTCTGTCTCTTCTTCCTCCTCCTCCTCCTCCTCCTCTTCCTCTTCCTCTTCCACTTCCACTTCCACTTCCATTTCCACTTCCACTTCCACTTGCTCCTTCTCTCCTGCCCTCCATTGTGAAAATCACACATGCCATTTGGATTTGACATGGTTTTATATCCTGATAACTGATTAGGTGCAACACATTACTGATTTGAAACAGGTGTGTTCAATTTTGAGTGCTTGTGTGTTACCGATGACAACAGTGTGTTGCTCGTGTTTCACTTTTGGAGGCTGTGTTGTGCCATTCTGAGTTAAGTGCACCACAATGCTACATGTGCTTTGTGAATGACAATGTGTTTACAGTTTTGCACAAAGAGTGATTCCGATTTGCTTGTTGTGTGTAACCACATGATAAGTGTTTAAAGTTCTGCAAACTGTGTGATTCAATCAATAAAGTGGTTTGTACACTTGCAACTTTGGTTTTGAAAATGGATTTTAGTGTTTTAGCAATTGTGAAATACTGTAACATTAAAGTTAGTTTGTTAGTCAATAGTTAGTTAGCCTACTTAAAGTATATTGCAAGTCTGCAACAAATAGTCTTACTTTTAACTGTAAATCCTATTTATGGTACTCTCTGTATTTTAAACATTCGTCATCTTTAATAATCAAAAGACTGAATGTAACAATATTTTGCGGCTGTAGCCTGTTTCTGCACATGCATGGAGACTTTTGATCATGTAGCCTATGGCACACACATGAACTCTGTTTTTCACTTCAGAGTAAAATAATAATCATAAAAAAAAACAGAGGTGTAAAATATACTGACATATAGACTAGACTATTTACACTGAATATGCAAGCCAAGTCAGAAAGTCAACTTTATTTCTAAAGCGCTTTATACAATATAGATTGTTTCACAATGGTAACATATTCAAATTCTGCTGTAAAGTTTCAAAACCTTGTAAAAAGTTGTAAAATTGCTAACCCAGGTATTTTTTATTTGTGACTCAAAAGGTCCCAAAGAAATATGTAGCTTTATATGACCAAAAAAACAAGAAAAAAAAGTAATGTGTGCGTGTGCGTGTACGTGTGTGTGAGAGAGAGAGAGAGAAAGAAAGAAAGAAAGAAAGAAAGAAAGAAAGAAAGAAAGAAAGAAAGAAAGAATGTGTGTGTGTGTGTGTGTGTGTGTGTGTGTGTGTGTGTGTGTGTGTGTGTGTGTGTGTGTGCGTGAGAGCGAGAGTGTGTGTGGGGGGGTATTGAAGACATTCACTGGAAATCACTTGTCAGGACATTTCTTTTCTGGCAGCAACTCTGTTTTTCGTTTCAGAGTAAATGAATAATAATTAAAAAGGTGTTAAATAGACTGACTCTCTCATCCATAACCACAGTGACATTGCACAACTTTCCCTAAAAGTTGCTCTCTCACTCATGGCCGTATCTACCATTGAGGACACCGAGGTCATGTCCTCTGTATTTTTTGGTCCGTGTCCGAATCCATATGTCGTCTGTATTTTCCATGGGCGTCGGAACCATTGTATGTGGGTGGGACAAGACCCACCCACTTTTTAAGACCAATGATATTGGACCCACTCACTTTTACCGTCTCTAATCCCCCCCAGGTGTTGCTACTCCACAAACCACCAACAGAGCATAAAAAATACCAAAAATAAAAATATTTTTTAAAACATCGCCAAGTAAAATGCTGCGTTTATAAAGAAATGTCTCTTTACGACCACAACAAATGGGACAATTTCAGACGCGCATTCCACCTTCGGCTCAGTGCCAGGCGCAAGTCAAACGAGCGCGGAAAATGTAGCTTCATTTGAACAACAGTGAACTGTGGTCAGATGAGATGTTGTCAGGCTATTTCAGTAAAACTCCAATCAGCTGTTAGGCTATAGCCTACTGTGCTCGAAGCGTGAACTCAAGAATTGCTCGCGCAAATGCGCGGCGCGTACTGCATATTACTGCATTATAGTTTAACTAAAGCGCTAAAGAAGCTACGGGCATGCACCATCATTATTCTGAGGTAAATGAAGTCATGGAATTACCAAACATGCGATTAAGCTGCCTCAAAACTGTGCATGCATGTATGTATTTGTTGACATGGTTTTAAAGCTATTGTTATCCAATTTGTTGGCCTTAAAACGTCTTAAAATGCATATATGTACATCAAGGAAATCAACATTTTCTGGGGGGGGCATGCCCCCGAACCCCCCTCGCAAAACACATTTTGTGACCTTGGGAAATATAAAACCCTGCGTACGGCCCTGCTCTCACTTTCACTGCACCGGAAAACATTGCAAATAACCTGCTAACACAGAACTTTCCCCTAAAGTTCCCATTTAGGTATTTTTTGGGAAATACATTAGAACAGTCTGGGAACAGTCTTTTTATTATTATTATTATTATTATTATTTTCATTATTATTATTTAAACAAGACTTTTTTTCTTTGTCTTTTTCTCCATCCACACCCATCCATCATAAACATACTCCATATTTAACAAGTGAATACCTTCTGCAAGTTACAAAGAAAGTGTAAATTGGCGTCACGTCAGTTAATTTTTTTCCGTAAGTTAAATAGGGAAGGTGTAGGACATAGTGTAAGCTTTTTGAACTGTGAGAGTTTTTCCTTTTCTTCATACGTTGAATACAGATGGTATAAAGTGGTACAAATGGTATAAAATACTGGTCTGGCATAAATCTTGGGCTAATTTTTTATCTGAAAGTGAACCAATGCTTTAACAAGACCTTTGTCTCAAAATATAGACATTAATTTTAGCGGTTCTCATTTACATAAATCTACAACATTTTAAAAAACATCAAATATTAGATCAAAAAGAACTATTTATGACCTGAACACAAGGACACTGGAGACTCTTAAGCTGTAGACTTTAATTTGTAAATGAATGTAATTGCAGTCAAACCTTTAGATGTATAGAATGTTCTTTGTTCTACATATATTTAGATGTGTGTTTTCCTGTCTTTCCAGTTCAGCAGCCTGAGCAGGTGGACGGGAGAAATGCTCCCATTCCTGTGCGTCAACTGCAGCCCATCCAGTCCAACAGGAAGAGACCAGACAGGATTATTCTCTGCACCCAAGAGTTTAAGAACAAAACTCTTAAAGAAAAGAGAGATGATGCAAGTATCTTGGTTTCAATTATCTTTTCAGGGACTGACAGTCCTTCTTTTGTTGGGCCGTCGTCCTGCAGATTTTAACTCCATCCAAGTGTTCAGGATGACCTGAAGGATTCAAACAGGTGTGCTGGAGCTGAACGCTGACGGACTGCGGCCCTCCAGAAGCAGGGTTTGATGCCTCAGAGATACATTTATCTTGTCTTTAATATCTATTGTTTAATTTAGTGTTGGAACATGTGTTTTATTATATTATGGACAATTATGTTTTCTTTTATATTATTATGAAATTTATAGTTGGTTAATCATCTATATCATATCAGCTTCAGCACCAACAGCTTGTGACCTAATTCTGCATAATGCTGATGTTTTGGAGGAAAGCTGATGCAGAGGAAACGTTTAGCCCTGCTGATCACTAACATACAATTCTAGTACTTAGATGACAGGGATGGAGCAGAGAGAGACGAGGAGAACATGGAGTGGCTGCTGACAGCTTTGGGTTACAATGTTGAGAAACACAGAAATCTCTCTGGAAAAGTGCGTAAGACAAAAGTTCAGCCTGATGAAAGCAACATTGTCCATTTAGAGCTAGTAGACCTCTAGTGTGGATATAGAAATGTAAACAAATATTTTGGTTTAATTATGGTGTTTTCTATTCTTTATCTATTTCATAAAGTGCATTTTATTCACAGAAAATAGCTGCTACAGTCAAGAACTTCTCTGCACTTCCTGACCATCGAGACTTGGACAGCACCTTTGTGGTTATAATGTCTCACGGGAACATAATATACATACATAATATATAACATAACATAAAATAAAGATGCCATTTTAGGTGTCAACTATCATAAAGATCTAAACCCCGATGATTACTTCTTTGTTGATGACATCTTCACCCATCTGAACTCAGTGAATTGTCCTGCTCTGATTGACAAACCAAAGGTTATTCTGATCCAAGCCTGCAGAGGAGGTGCGACATGACAGATAAAATTTTACTCCTGTAAAAAAGCAACTGTTTTGCTCTATTTAACAAAGTTACTTTAATGTGGATTCACAGTGCCAATGGTGAACTTCAGTCTACCAATGTTTTTTTCTCCACAGATATCGTCGCGTACAGGAATTCTGTCAACGGAAGTTATTTTATCTGTTACATACTGGAGGTGTTCTGTGATTGGGCTCATATTGATGAAATTACGGAGTTGTTCAGGAAGGTAAATGTTGAAAACCCCATTTAAGCTGGTTTGCTTTATTTCAGCCCAAAGCCTGAACAATCTCTTCCAGTTGTTTCTCACCCTCGGTGTACTGCTCAGCTAAAATTAATACAGGGGTTTGCTTGTCACATTAAAACATGATCTTTCTTTCTATAGGTCACCTCATGCATGGAGAATGACACACAATTATCAATCCCTGGTAAACTAATGCCGTGTGTTGACAGAATGACCCTTCCAAAGAAACTCTACCTGTTTCCTGGACTCTGAGGATGTGCGGTTTAAAATCATTTAAGGCAAGAAACCACAGGTTTATGGTAAGACTGCAAATAAAGCCTATTCTAAATTGGCATTATCCTTTCGAGACCAGAAATCTGAACTTTGGATGAAGAAAGGTTCAAAACTTTTTTGAGATTTGTATTGTAACTGAAATCTACAAAAAAGTGAGTAATAAAGTGTAATAAAAGCTTACAGTTTTTTCCAATTGCTAACACACTAAAATGACATGCACAGCACAATTATTTAAACTGACACACAGAGAGCAAAACTTCTTCTCAAGTCTCCAAAAGTCTAAACACCTTTTCTGTTTTACACACATTTTGCATTTCAAAATAGCACTTTTTAAATTCACTAAATACAGTTCTCTGCATAAGACACAACAATCTGACATAAAGTCACATGTTTGCCATTTCAAAACACTGCCATTCAAAATGACACTACATGAGCTAATTGGCCAATTACATGTGCCACCTGGCCAAACACCTCAGTGGTTAATTGTTAACACTTCAATCAGGATGTAAGCACTATGAAAAGACCACAGGTGAGAACCTTTTTTTTTACAACAACAATGGAAGACATTGCAGAGAGAGGAAGAGGAAGAGGAAGAGGAAGAGGGAGGTTGAGAATAAGAGGGGAGGAAGAGTGAGAGGTAGGGGTAGAGCAGGTAGAGGAGTTCATGGCCAAAGAAGACAAACACTTTCAAATGAAATCAGAGCAACCTTAGTAGATCATGTCATCAACCATGGGTTGACAATGCGTGAGGCTGGACAGAGAGTGCAGCCAAACTTGAGCCGTTTTACTGTCGCCTCTGTCATCCGGACCTTTAGACTGGAGAACAGGTATGTAACCAAAATTTCATGTAGTACACATGTAGTATACCCCATGTCATAGTGTATCAGTTGGGTGACACCTGTTTACTTAGTGTATGACATCAGCCATTCATGAACTGTACAAGTTTCCTGTACAATGTACTCTACTGTGGGGGAAAATATTTAGGCTGCATTGTCCAAGCCCTATATATATTTTTATTTTATTTTTTCTAAAGGACTGAGAGACGACACCATGGTGGAGGAAGGGGCCAAATGTTCACCGGGGTACAGGAAGCTGCCATTGTAAACTTGGTTTTGGAAAATAATGAAATCAGATTACGAGAAATTCAAAGCCACATCATCCAAGACAACACCTTATTCAACAACATTCAACGAGTTAGTCTGTCCACATTGGCTCGCATTCTCAAGCGAAACCAAATCAGAATGAAACAACTTTATAAGGTGCCGTTTGAGAGAAACTCTCAAAGAAACAAAGAGTTCAGACGAGCATATGTGGATGTAAGTACTATATTGACTGCAGTACACTACACACAACATTGTTTCCCAGTGTACTGGATAACACCATATTGAGTGATTTTTGTTCTTTGTTTTCAGGGAGTACTGGAAATGGATGCTCATGCAATCCCACATGAGTTCATCTTTATAGATGAGGCTGGGTTCAACCTAGCAAAGACCAGAAGAAGAGGGAGAAACCTCATTGGCCACAGAGCCATTATAGATGTTCCTGGCCAACGTGGTGGGAACATCACAATGTGCGCTGCCATCTCCAATATGCATGGTGTCCTCCACCGTCATGCCAAACTTGGACCATACAACACAGCCCATATTCTCACATTTCTGGACAGACTTCACAACATTCTCATACCACCAGAGCGTATGAATGATGCAGACCATCAAAGAAACCGGTACGTTGTAGTATGGGACAACGTGAGCTTTCATCGTGCAGCCCCAGTCCAAAACTGGTTTGCTGACCACCCAACATTTCTCGTGCAATACCTCCCACCATACTCACCATTTCTGAACCCCATAGAAGAATTCTTTTCGGCATGGCGGTGGAAGGTATACGACCGGCAGCCCTTTGTGCGCATGCCTCTTGTGCAGGCCATGGAAGAGGCATGTGATGAGATTGATGTGGGTGCAATTCAGGGATGGATAAGGCACTCAAGGCGCTTCTTCCCTCGATGTCTGGCAAGGGAAGATATTGCCTGTGATGTTGACGAGGCGTTGTGGCCAGACCCGGCTGTGCGGCAAGATGCTGCCTAATTATTTTTCTTGCCTTTTTTTTTTGTTTGTTTTTTTTACTGTAATATATTTTTTTCAGAAATTTTCTTTTTCAGTTTACTTTTTTTGTAAGAATATTTTTGTTCAGTCCCATGTAAATATATCTGCTGTGCTTATGTTGTACTGACTTGTTTACTGTAGTGAAGGAATAAAAATAATTTTGCAACAGCATGTGTGTGTATCTGCAAATATTTCTGTGCATGTGAACAATCTGATACATATTTTAGTATTATGGCAAAGCATACTAAAGATGGGGGTGCTTTTCATTATGCCCAACAGTGTGTAGGTGGTTAGGCAAAAATCTGGTAATATGAATGAAGTGTGTGCCATTTCATGCAAAAGTTTGATTTTGATAATGCTCTGTGTAGTTTCGGTTGCAGTGCTTCATTTTGCAGGATATATGAGGTATTTTGCAGTTTGGGTGTGTGGTTTTGTGAATTGTGTTAAGTGTTTTGATAAAACCAGACTAGTTTGAAAAATTGTGTGTTAGCAATTGGAAAAAACTGTAATATAAGGATGATAATTTACCTCATCAGAAACCTCGCTGTCATTCATTAAAGTGCTAAAACTTTCCACTTGGATTTTATATGGCCCCACACTTCCTACAGTGAACGTTGGCCTCTTATTTTGGAGACACCTTAATACCTTAACATCTACAAAGATGAATAAAAAGTCATAAATTACACATTTTGAAAGCACATTGGGTTTTCATTAAAAATAATAATTAATAAAAAAAAATGTTTAAAAAAATGCCCTGATAACATTGCAAAGGTCTGTTTATGACAATTCCAAAAAAAAAAAAAAAAAAAAGGTAGATTACATTAAATCAAGTCATACCTTCCATTGTGCGCTCTTATTGCCACTTGGTGTCCTTTAAATACAGAAGCAACAGTTAGACAGTTAACACTATTAAATAGCCATCAGGAAAATAAAAAATAAATATCTTAAAAACATTGCACTGAGTTTTATTCATCTGGAAATCTTGATTCTAATATGTTAAATAAACACTGAAGTGTTCCAGATTATTGTCATTCATGTTATGAAACTGAACTGTGTTTAACCAATTAACAGAAAAATATAGCAATTTCATTGTGATCAACATCATGGCAAGTCTGGTGTCTTATTACACCAGACTTGCCATGATGTTGATCATAATGAAATTGCTATATTTTTCTGTTAATTGGTTAAACATACACTATGTGACAGAATAAATCAGTGATGACTTGAGGTCATCATATTCATATGACGGACTGAAGACATCATCGTGTAACAATAAATCAGTGATGACTTGAGGTCATCATATTCATATGACAGACTGAAGACATCATCGTGTAACAGAATAAATCAGTGATGACTTGAGGTCATCATATTCATATGACGGACTGAAGACATCATCGTGTAACAGAATAAATCAGTGATGACTTGAGGTCATCATATTCATGTGACGGACTGAAGACATCATCGTGTAACAATAAATCAGTGATGACTTGAGGTCATCATATTCATGTGACGGACTGAAGTCATCATCGTGTAACAATAAATCAGTGATGACTTGAGGTCATCATATTCATATGACGGACTGAAGTCATCATCGTGTAACAGAATAAATCAGTGATGACTTGAGGTCATCATATTCATGTGACGGACTGAAGACATCATCGTGTAACAATAAATCAATGATGACTTGAGGTCATCATATTCATATGACGGACTGAAGACATCATCGTGTAACAATAAATCAGTGATGACTTGAGGTCATCATATTCATGTGACGGACTGAAGACATCATCGTGTAACAATAAATCAGTGATGACTTGAGGTCATCATATTCATATGACGGACTGAAGACATCATCGTGTAACAATAAATCAGTGATGACTTGAGGTCATCATATTCATGTGACGGACTGAAGACATCATCGTGTAACAATAAATCAGTGATGACTTGAGGTCATCATATTCATGTGACGGACTGAAGACATCATCGTGTAACAATAAATCAATGATGACTTGAGGTCATCATATTCATATGACGGACTGAAGACATCATCGTGTAACAGAATAAATCAGTGATGACTTGAGGTCATCATATTCATATGACGGACTGAAGTCATCATCGTGTAACAATAAATCAGTGATGACTTGAGGTCATCATATTCATATGACAGACTGAAGTCATCATCGTGTAACAGAATAAATCAGTGATGACTTGAGGTCATCATATTCATGCGACGGACTGAAGTCATCATCGTGTAACAATAAATCAGTGATGACTTGAGGTCATCATATTCATGTGACGGACTGAAGACATCATCGTGTAACAATAAATCAGTGATGACTTGAGGTCATCATATTCATGTGACGGACTGAAGTCATCATCGTGTAACAATAAATCAGTGATGACTTGAGGTCATCATATTCATGTGACGGACTGAAGTCATCATCGTGTAACAATAAATCAGTGATGACTTGAGGTCATCATATTCATATGACGGACTGAAGTCATCATCGTGTAACAATAAATCAGTGATGACTTGAGGTCATCATATTCATGTGACGGACTGAAGACATCATCGTGTAACAGAATAAATCAGTGATGACTTGAGGTCATCATATTCATATGACGGACTGAAGTCATCATCCTGTAACAGAATAAATCAGTGATGACTTGAGGTCATCATATTCATATGACGGACTGAAGTCATCATCGTGTAACAGAATAAATCAGTGATGACTTGAGGTCATCATATTCATGTGACGGACTGAAGTCATCATCGTGTAACAATAAATCAGTGATGACTTGAGGTCATCATATTCATGTGACGGACTGAAGTCATCATCGTGTAACAATAAATCAGTGATGACTTGAGGTCATCATATTCATGTGACGGACTGAAGTCATCATCGTGTAACAGAATAAATCAGTGATGACTTGAGGTCATCATATTCATATGACGGACTGAAGTCATCATCGTGTAACAGAATAAATCAGTGATGACTTGAGGTCATCATATTCATATGACGGACTGAAGTCATCATCGTGTAACAGAATAAATCAGTGATGACTTGAGGTCATCATATTCATGTGACGGACTGAAGTCATCATCGTGTAACAGAATAAATCAGTGATGACTTGAGGTCATCATATTCATATGACGGACTGAAGACATCATCGTGTAACAATAAATCAGTGATGACTTGAGGTCATCATATTCATGTGACGGACTGAAGTCATCATCGTGTAACAGAATAAATCAGTGATGACTTGAGGTCATCATATTCATATGACGGACTGAAGTCATCATCGTGTAACAGAATAAATCAGTGATGACTTGAGGTCATCATATTCATGTGACGGACTGAAGACATCATCGTGTAACAGAATAAATCAGTGATGACTTGAGGTCATCATATTCATATGACGGACTGAAGTCATCATCGTGTAACAATAAATCAGTGATGACTTGAGGTCATCATATTCATATGACGGACTGAAGACATCATCGTGTAACAGAATAAATCAGTGATGACTTGAGGTCATCATATTCATATGACGGACTGAAGTCATCATCGTGTAACAGAATAAATCAGTGATGACTTGAGGTCATCATATTCATGTGACGGACTGAAGACATCATCGTGTAACAATAAATCAGTGATGACTTGAGGTCATCATATTCATATGACGGACTGAAGTCATCATCGTGTAACAATAAATCAATGATGACTTGAGGTCATCATATTCATATGACGGACTGAAGACATCATCGTGTAACAGAATAAATCAATGATGACTTGAGGTCATCATATTCATGTGACGGACTGAAGTCATCATCGTGTAACAGAATAAATCAGTGATGACTTGAGGTCATCATATTCATATGACGGACTGAAGTCATCATCGTGTAACAATAAATCAATGATGACTTGAGGTCATCATATTCATATGACGGACTGAAGACATCATCGTGTAACAGAATAAATCAATGATGACTTGAGGTCATCATATTCATATGACGGACTGAAGACATCATCGTGTAACAGAATAAATCAATGATGACTTGAGGTCATCATATTCATGTGACGGACTGAAGTCATCATCGTGTAACAGAATAAATCAGTGATGACTTGAGGTCATCATATTCATATGACGGACTGAAGACATCATCGTGTAACAATAAATCAGTGATGACTTGAGGTCATCATATTCATATGACGGACTGAAGTCATCATCGTGTAACAATAAATCAGTGATGACTTGAGGTCATCATATTCATATGACGGACTGAAGTCATCATCGTGTAACAATAAATCAGTGATGACTTGAGGTCATCATATTCATATGACGGACTGAAGTCATCATCGTGTAACAGTAAATCAGTGATGACTTGAGGTCATCATATTCATATGACGGACTGAAGTCATCATCGTGTAACAATAAATCAGTGATGACTTGAGGTCATCATATTCATGTGACGGACTGAAGTCATCATCGTGTAACAGAATAAATCAGTGATGACTTGAGGTCATCATATTCATGTGACGGACTGAAGTCATCATCGTGTAACAGAATAAATCAGTGATGACTTGAGGTCATCATATTCATATGACGGACTGAAGACATCATCGTGTAACAATAAATCAGTGATGACTTGAGGTCATCATTTTCATATGACGGTCTGAAGACATCATCGTGTAACAATAAATCAGTGATGACTTGAGGTCATCATATTCATATGACGGACTGAAGTCATCATCGTGTAACAATAAATCAATGATGACTTGAGGTCATCATATTCATGTGACGGACTGAAGACATCATCGTGTAACAATAAATCAGTGATGACTTGAGGTCATCATATTCATATGACGGACTGAAGTCATCATCGTGTAACAGAATAAATCAGTGATGACTTGAGGTCATCATATTCATATGACGGACTGAAGTCATCATCGTGTAACAGAATAAATCAGTGATGACTTGAGGTCATCATATTCATATGACGGACTGAAGTCATCATCGTGTAACAATAAATCAGTGATGACTTGAGGTCATCATATTCATGTGACGGACTGAAGTCATCATCGTGTAACAGAATAAATCAGTGATGACTTGAGGTCATCATATTCATGTGACGGACTGAAGTCATCATCGTGTAACAGAATAAATCAGTGATGACTTGAGGTCATCATATTCATATGACGGACTGAAGTCATCATCGTGTAACAATAAATCAATGATGACTTGAGGTCATCATATTCATGTGACGGACTGAAGACATCATCGTGTAACAATAAATCAGTGATGACTTGAGGTCATCATATTCATATGACGGACTGAAGTCATCATCGTGTAACAATAAATCAGTGATGACTTGAGGTCATCATATTCATATGACGGACTGAAGTCATCATCGTGTAACAATAAATCAATGATGACTTGAGGTCATCATATTCATGTGACGGACTGAAGACATCATCGTGTAACAATAAATCAGTGATGACTTGAGGTCATCATATTCATATGACGGACTGAAGTCATCATCGTGTAACAATAAATCAGTGATGACTTGAGGTCATCATATTCATATGACGGACTGAAGTCATCATCGTGTAACAATAAATCAGTGATGACTTGAGGTCATCATATTCATATGACGGACTGAAGTCATCATCGTGTAACAATAAATCAGTGATGACTTGAGGTCATCATATTCATGTGACGGACTGAAGTCATCATCGTGTAACAGAATAAATCAGTGATGACTTGAGGTCATCATATTCATGTGACGGACTGAAGTCATCATCGTGTAACAGAATAAATCAGTGATGACTTGAGGTCATCATATTCATATGACGGACTGAAGACATCATCGTGTAACAATAAATCAGTGATGACTTGAGGTCATCATTTTCATATGACGGACTGAAGTCATCATCGTGTAACAATAAATCAGTGATGACTTGAGGTCATCATATTCATATGACGGACTGAAGTCATCATCGTGTAACAGAATAAATCAGTGATGACTTGAGGTCATCATATTCATATGACGGACTGAAGTCATCATCGTGTAACAATAAATCAGTGATGACTTGAGGTCATCATATTCATGTGACGGACTGAAGTCATCATCGTGTAACAGAATAAATCAGTGATGACTTGAGGTCATCATATTCATATGACGGACTGAAGTCATCATCGTGTAACAATAAATCAATGATGACTTGAGGTCATCATATTCATGTGACGGACTGAAGTCATCATCGTGTAACAATAAATCAGTGATGACTTGAGGTCATCATATTCATATGACGGACTGAAGACATCATCGTGTAACAATAAATCAGTGATGACTTGAGGTCATCATATTCATGTGACGGACTGAAGTCATCATCGTGTAACAGAATAAATCAGTGATGACTTGAGGTCATCATATTCATGTGACGGACTGAAGTCATCATCGTGTAACAATAAATCAGTGATGACTTGAGGTCATCATATTCATGTGACGGACTGAAGTCATCATCGTGTAACAGAATAAATCAGTGATGACTTGAGGTCATCATATTCATATGACGGACTGAAGTCATCATCCTGTAACAGAATAAATCAGTGATGACTTGAGGTCATCATATTCATATGACGGACTGAAGTCATCATCGTGTAACAGAATAAATCAGTGATGACTTGAGGTCATCATATTCATATGACGGACTGAAGTCATCATCGTGTAACAGAATAAATCAGTGATGACTTGAGGTCATCATATTCATGTGACGGACTGAAGACATCATCGTGTAACAGAATAAATCAGTGATGACTTGAGGTCATCATATTCATGTGACGGACTGAAGTCATCATCGTGTAACAATAAATCAGTGATGACTTGAGGTCATCATATTCATGTGACGGACTGAAGTCATCATCGTGTAACAGAATAAATCAGTGATGACTTGAGGTCATCATATTCATATGACGGACTGAAGTCATCATCGTGTAACAGAATAAATCAGTGATGACTTGAGGTCATCATATTCATGTGACGGACTGAAGACATCATCGTGTAACAGAATAAATCAGTGATGACTTGAGGTCATCATATTCATATGACGGACTGAAGACATCATCGTGTAACAATAAATCAGTGATGACTTGAGGTCATCATATTCATATGACGGACTGAAGACATCATCGTGTAACAATAAATCAGTGATGACTTGAGGTCATCATATTCATATGACGGACTGAAGTCATCATCCTGTAACAGAATAAATCAGTGATGACTTGAGGTCATCATATTCATATGACGGACTGAAGACATCATCGTGTAACAGAATAAATCAGTGATGACTTGAGGTCATCATATTCATGTGACGGACTGAAGACATCATCGTGTAACAGAATAAATCAGTGATGACTTGAGGTCATCATATTCATATGACGGACTGAAGACATCATCGTGTAACAATAAATCAGTGATGACTTGAGGTCATCATATTCATATGACGGACTGAAGACATCATCGTGTAACAATAAATCAGTGATGACTTGAGGTCATCATATTCATATGACGGACTGAAGTCATCATCATGTAACAATAAATCAGTGATGACTTGAGGTCATCATATTCATATGACGGACTGAAGTCATCATCGTGTAACAATAAATCAGTGATGACTTGAGGTCATCATATTCATGTGACGGACTGAAGTCATCATCGTGTAACAATAAATCAGTGATGACTTGAGGTCATCATATTCATATGACGGACTGAAGTCATCATCGTGTAACAGAATAAATCAGTGATGACTTGAGGTCATCATATTCATATGACGGACTGAAGTCATCATCGTGTAACAGAATAAATCAGTGATGACTTGAGGTCATCATATTCATATGACGGACTGAAGACATCATCGTGTAACAGAATAAATCAGTGATGACTTGAGGTCATCATATTCATATGACGGACTGAAGACATCATCGTGTAACAGAATAAATCAGTGATGACTTGAGGTCATCATATTCATGTGACGGACTGAAGTCATCATCGTGTAACAGAATAAATCAGTGATGACTTGAGGTCATCATATTCATATGACGGACTGAAGACATCATCGTGTAACAATAAATCAGTGATGACTTGAGGTCATCATATTCATATGACGGACTGAAGTCATCATCGTGTAACAATAAATCAGTGATGACTTGAGGTCATCATATTCATGTGACGGACTGAAGTCATCATCGTGTAACAATAAATCAGTGATGACTTGAGGTCATCATATTCATATGACGGACTGAAGTCATCATCGTGTAACAGAATAAATCAGTGATGACTTGAGGTCATCATATTCATGTGACGGACTGAAGTCATCATCGTGTAACAGAATAAATCAGTGATGACTTGAGGTCATCATATTCATGTGACGGACTGAAGTCATCATCGTGTAACAATAAATCAGTGATGACTTGAGGTCATCATATTCATGTGACGGACTGAAGTCATCATCGTGTAACAGAATAAATCAGTGATGACTTGAGGTCATCATATTCATGTGACGGACTGAAGTCATCATCGTGTAACAATAAATCAGTGATGACTTGAGGTCATCATATTCATGTGACGGACTGAAGTCATCATCGTGTAACAGAATAAATCAGTGATGACTTGAGGTCATCATATTCATATGACGGACTGAAGTCATCATCCTGTAACAGAATAAATCAGTGATGACTTGAGGTCATCATATTCATATGACGGACTGAAGTCATCATCGTGTAACAGAATAAATCAGTGATGACTTGAGGTCATCATATTCATATGACGGACTGAAGACATCATCGTGTAACAATAAATCAGTGATGACTTGAGGTCATCATATTCATATGACGGACTGAAGACATCATCGTGTAACAATAAATCAGTGATGACTTGAGGTCATCATATTCATATGACGGACTGAAGACATCATCGTGTAACAATAAATCAGTGATGACTTGAGGTCATCATATTCATATGACGGACTGAAGTCATCATCATGTAACAATAAATCAGTGATGACTTGAGGTCATCATATTCATATGACGGACTGAAGTCATCATCGTGTAACAATAAATCAGTGATGACTTGAGGTCATCATATTCATGTGACGGACTGAAGACATCATCGTGTAACAATAAATCAGTGATGACTTGAGGTCATCATATTCATGTGACGGACTGAAGTCATCATCGTGTAACAGAATAAATCAGTGATGACTTGAGGTCATCATATTCATGTGACGGACTGAAGTCATCATCGTGTAACAATAAATCAGTGATGACTTGAGGTCATCATATTCATATGACGGACTGAAGTCATCATCGTGTAACAGAATAAATCAGTGATGACTTGAGGTCATCATATTCATATGACGGACTGAAGTCATCATCCTGTAACAGAATAAATCAGTGATGACTTGAGGTCATCATATTCATATGACGGACTGAAGACATCATCGTGTAACAATAAATCAGTGATGACTTGAGGTCATCATATTCATATGACGGACTGAAGACATCATCGTGTAACAATAAATCAGTGATGACTTGAGGTCATCATATTCATATGACGGACTGAAGTCATCATCATGTAACAATAAATCAGTGATGACTTGAGGTCATCATATTCATATGACGGACTGAAGTCATCATCGTGTAACAGAATAAATCAGTGATGACTTGAGGTCATCATATTCATGTGACGGACTGAAGACATCATCGTGTAACAGAATAAATCAGTGATGACTTGAGGTCATCATATTCATGTGACGGTCTGAAGACATCATCGTGTAACAATAAATCAGTGATGACTTGAGGTCATCATATTCATGTGACGGACTGAAGACATCATCATAACAGAATGAATAATTACGAGCTGAATTGTCTGCGCGGAGTGCAAACTAGCGCTGTTTTGTTCCGCATTTTTTGCGGTTTGATGTGGATGCAACAGAAACTGGCAGTGACACCGCACATGCCAATTAAACATATTTAACTGGCCGGCATGAAATGAGCTCGCAAAATGCTTAGATGCAGTCCGTAACGTTAGCCGTTTTAATAGGTAACTTAAGCGCGCTAAATAATAATAATAATAAAAAATTATAATAATAAATTAAAATAAAAACCCTAAACTGTTCTTTCAGATTGTTTTAGTTCATCATTTTATTTTCACTATTATCATCACCTAACTAACTGCTGTAAATTAATAAGAGAAAGTAAAAAGCATATAGTCTTACCTTGTAAATTGAGCACTCAGAAGCGTGTTTTACAGGTTTTTTTTTTTTTTTTTTTTTTTTTTCACCTTGGCGGGCTCTGCAGGGGGGCACACGGTGATGACGTCATAAACGTTGATTGGATGACACTGTTGTTGTCTCTGGGTCATCATTAAAAATATTGGTCTCAGGAAAACAACCACTTGGCAAAATCATGACGTGCGTGTAAGACACGCTAGGCTAGGCAGTTCCACTCACTGGAACTCACTGGGGCGACCGTCAACTCACCACCAGGCGGCCAAGGGCCTTATCTGCAAATACACAAGTGGTCACACAAACACAGCTTAATTGTAAATTTCAATCTCAGTTTAACTCTTGTTTAAACCAAATTTAAATAATTAAGTGTGTATGACAAAAGAAAATGAGCCTACAATGACAGTCAGAATGAACTAGTTAAACTAGAACTGAAATGAGCAGAGGGGGTAAAACAAAACAACCAAAATAGTTCAGATGCACTTGATTCAAATTTGCATTAAACGAGTGCGCCGAATAGCAGAATGGGAAAAGAGAAAGCAACGAGGATAATTCAGATGCATTTGATTCAAATTTGAATGAAATCTTTTTCAGTCAAATCTAAATGAGTGCATAGAATAACAGAACGGGAAAAAGAAAGGAGAAAGCCTTCCCTATTTGTAAGTTTCCTTGAAGAGAATTGCTTCTTTTATGAGCAAAATGCCAACTGATTGACACTACTTAATTTTAAAATTCAATTAAATGTTATTTAATTAAATTTAAAATAAGTGTATGAAATAAGGGAGGCTTGGGTGTGCGTGAATGTTATTACTTAGGCAATAACAAACAGGACACAGGGCTAAGAGTGAATAAAATAAAACATTAAGTAATAAAAGGGAATGAATTTCCAAAGTAAAAATAAAGAAATAACTTGAGAGGAAGAGAGAGAACAGACAAAAAAGGGAATAGATGAAATAAAATAAAGTAGAATAAAATAAAGTAGAATAAAATAAGAGTAGATCGGTGAACACAGGGAAAGAATTCAAGGAAAAGAGAATTGACTTATCTGGTAGTGTCCACCAGGGGGCGCACTCTCAGAAAGTGAATTCCCTTGTTGGAAGGGAAACTTAATTTAAATTAAAAATTTAAACGTGTTCAAATTAAATTTAAATCAGTAAACCACATTCCCACAATGATTGGAAAGCATAACCACCAAAAGCAAATTACTTTTACAACTCCTCGCAGTATAGAGAAGCAAAAGATAACTTGGAGATAATTTCAGTTCAAAGTATGGAGCGGCTTTAACTCAGAACGTCCACGCGGTGGCGTCACTGAGTCCACACAACCAATAAGTAGGGAGGGGTGGCACACCTGAGCAGACTGCCCTCTGGCGTCTGGTCAGAGTTACTGCATCCCCTTTCTTTAATTCGTGATATAAAAACCAACGCGCTTGTGGGGGTTCTGGCCCTTACGCTGTTTTAACTGCACGATCACGATTACAACTAATAAATATATATGTACCGTTTTACTCACGGGTACACAACTCTGGGAATCAGTCCCTTTGGTGCAACTTTAATGCACGCGAATATGTAACTTTTGCGGGATTGCTTCGCCGCTGTTACTAATCAACATTGGATCAGGATGCTGATATAGCTCCAAATTCTCACACATCAATCGTTAAAGCAGATGAACTGCCCTCCGATTAGATTTGTAAGGGGGATCACGTGGTTTGGGTAGCTAGGCCAAAATGACGTCACCCAGGAGCAAACCGGCTATGGTGAATTTTTTTTTTTGGACGACACAAATAATTCAGATAGCGGTAAAATGTAGGCCTTTTAAGAGATTTATGGGAGAAACTCGTCCCACAACCTCGTTTCAAAACGCGTTGAATACGATTCAATTCGTTAATTCAAGCGGAAATTAATATTCAAACTGTAACTTACTGCAAAGATTGTCGTCCTTCACAGATACGAGCTTGAAATATCAATGGACTGCAGTGTATTTCACGGTCAACCAAGGCTAGGCCTGCAGTGTTTTTAGACACAAACAGCAGCTTGTTAACGGTGCGTAGTGAGGACCCGTGCGTCTTCTCACTGAATAAAGCGCGCATGCACATTAAGTCATACAAAACTATTCTACATTGCTCTTTTACCGAAAACCAAGTTTAAAACGTTGCTCGCGAATCCTCCACCAAATAATATATGTAACGAATGTAGCGGTTCGTACAGTTATTAATCAATTTATGGATGAAATATGAATATAATAATTCATAAGGTTATGAATAAATTATGATTCATATATCGACCCAACGGGGAATTAAACATATTGTGAATCAATTACAACGAATTATAATCAATAACATATATGATTAGTTCTGGTTTAATAATTATTTAGAGAAACTTTTCGTTTGTCCAGCAAACTAAGTCCCTCACAGAATATTATAAACAGAGTTATTCTCTGGCCATGAAAATAACTTATAGCATCAAAGCATAAAGCGATCGAAAAACATTAAAGTGACTTGGTTTTCAGCTGAAAGAACAAACAGAACAATCGAGCGTGAATAACGTTTTAATATATGCAAACTACGAATACAGAGGTTATACATCTAAATATATATACAAGAATACACACCTATGTACAAGAGTGGAAGTAGAGAAGGAAAGAGAGAAGGCAAGTAGCAAACTCACAACCAGTCCTAAGCCAGCACGGAAATCAGTTTCATCATCTAAGATTGAGAAACGGCAGTATACTTGCATTGGTTGCGTGTTTCGAATTTCAGGTTAGCGCTGGTGCAGTTCGTTGGCTTCCTCCGTTCCGCGGGAAGGTTTGAACTGAGGACTTGAGAGTGAGTTTCGCTGGAAGATGGCGGTCCCGAAGCTGAGCGCGATGGCAGCGCGTGGTCACCGGAGATGTCCGGGAAAAACGTGCACGAGAGGCTCGTGAGACAATCGGGGAGAGCCGGGAGAGAGAGCCGGAATTGTGCGTCTTTGCTTTTATGACAGATAAGCCGACACACCTCCTTGAGGTGGGGTAGCCAATAACATGGGTGCAAAGTTGGCGGGAAAGCTTTTCCTTTGCTTGGCCTCACGACTTAATCTGCATGATTTATGACTATCAGTTCAGATCTCCAAATGGAGTGTGTTCTTCACAGTATCATTAAACATAGAAAAATGCATTTGTCAGCGGTGTGACATATCTCAGTAAATAGCTCGTGTCCGGAGCTTTACGGAGAGACCAAACTCGACAGATCATAAAGGCATAGACAAGAAGTTATGGTTTACAGACAGAATTCCACTATTAAAATGCACACTAGCACAAATACACTCATTTAAACACTAGGAAACATGCATAGGCCCTAAAATATATGAAATATATATTTCAGCATAGTGGTAGTTTACAAATACAGTTCAAAATGTATGATTGTGTGTTTCTGTGTGTGTCTGTGTGTGTGTTTTTGTGTGTCCCTGTGCGTGTGGGGTGTTGGAATGTGGATCTGGTCAGTCTCTGGGGGGGGGGTGCTCCTTTTGAAGTCACCAAAGAGAGGAAGTTGGACTTTACTGTTTACCATCGCTTGTCCACAAAAGTGTCAAGTGGGCTCATCTTATGGCAGACTATGCGGAGCCGAAATGGTTTTACAACCCAGTCCAGCATGCTAAAAGCGTTCTGAACATTCCCAAGTTTATTGATTATCCTGATACGTGTGCATACGCTACACCTTTTATACATTTGAGAAAAGATCACGCAGGAGCATCACATATAAATGCATCAGGCAAGGGAACACTGTAATGTTTCTCATTGAAGTACAAGCCTTCCTTTGATAGTCTTTTAAATTCCTCAACAACATATTTCATGTACTCATGAACTGATGGTGGTTTAGATGGGCCAGCATACAGACTTATCATAAACACTTTCAAGCTAGGCAGCTCCTTAATTTTACCAAGGATGGGCCATAACTGTGCATTGGAACTTCGGAAAAGCGGTATTCCATCAACATTTAGTCTTAGAGTTAATGTGTCTGTGAGTTCATCTTCTGCACTGTTCAGCTCTGCACATATTGCATTACAAATGCCAAAATGATAGTAACTTCCACTCCCCATTTTTTTGACTTCACAGTCTTTTAAAGTGGACATAAGTGTTCTTGGATCTTTTGGTAAGTTAAGACCTTCATTTATAAGTATGTGCAATAATTCTGACAAAGCAGACTGAGAAATATTCCGACTAGCTGCCCATTCAGCCAATTTTGTCTTCATGTCATGCTGAGGCTCCATTTCCTCTTCATCAGAATCTTGAAATGATTCATTTGCTTCATCACTATCCAGTGTCAAATTCAGTTGATCTGATCTGTCAGTTTCAAAAAACTGCTCATCATTTACACCTTGCTCAACAGTTTCATCAAGAACTTCCAGAGCATCCACAGCAAAGCTCATTAAATGTTCTGGCACTTTTGTTTTGATTCGTCGCCGTGTAGTACGGGAACTTGCACCGTAGTACTCCATTATCTAAAAACAAAATTAGGAATAATTTCAATAGTGTATATGGTAAACAATAATAACCTGACTGTAGGCTTTTTTGATTACTGTCAGTTTAAGATACAGTGTTGCCAGGTTTTTAAACTAACCAAACCCGAAATATAAATAAAAATAAACAAAAATTGTGTCCAATCTTTTGGAATTAAGATGATAAAAGATATTGCTTAACCTAAACTGCAACTTCCCACTTTATTAACTTTCTAAAGTGCCAAATTAAGTGGCAAAGACAAGTCTAAAAACGCATATAATACCTGGATCTGGCAACACGGAGGCTGCGCCAGCGCCCTCACAACCCTTTCAAGAGATGATCGATCCTCCAGCGTCTCACAGAGATCACTTTCATGTCATTCTTGTAAATTAAACCAAATTATACGTGTCATACAGACATTCACATGAGGAGTTCGACAGCAAAGTAGTCATTCAGAGGACAAACTGTGTTTGTGAACATGTATCGAGGTACTTTAACGTTACGAAACTGATGACCTACGGCCTGCGCGCACAGAAAAGCCTAAAGAATGGTGGTCTCAAAACTGTTTAAAATCCACCCCACCTGCCGCTTTTAGGAGCAAGTTATGTAAAATGTCTTTAAAACTAAGTATTTTGCCATTCAAACGCGGTTATTACATTGTTTGGAAATTCAGTTTCCACTCAGGTGAAAAAAATGGCGGCAAGACGGTCACAAAATGCATAAGTGAAGCATAAAATGAACAACAACCGAATCCTACTTCATTAATGGCAGGCAAGAACAAAACTACACCTTACAGTCAACAAAAACGACAAGCTTTAAGCCTTTACAGACATTTTTATCGATGACGACATGCCAGAAAAAAAAAATACAACATCACAATTTTAAAGGCTACATTATGTTGAAGGTAATTAAACGTTCAAAACAATGTCCCCTATACTTGAAACCGTGGATAATTAAACCATTTCTAGAAAATATGCATTTTACCTGCTTATTTCCGATCCGTCTCGACCACTGCTGCTGACTGTTAAAAGTAGTAACTCTCGCCGTGCTGCCGCACCACTGAGCTTAGAAGAGACTGTATCCGCGCGCCAGCGCGGGAATTCCTTTTGTTCGAATATTTAAAATATTTAGTTATAAATTTAAATGTACACTTATTTTCAGCAAAGATCATTGACATATGATATTATATGATATAATATTATGTGAAAAAATCTAACTAAAATTTGAATACAACAGGACTACTTTGTCAAGCGGAAGGTTGTCAGAACATTTGAGAGTGTACAGTAGGTCCCATGTGAGACCGATATAAGTCTACTCTAGACTCTAGTTTAAAAAACAAAAACATTAAAAAGGGTTGTCCCTGCTAACATGTGTGCATTAAAAGAAAAATGCATTTTTGCATAGGCAGGGTACATTGTAATATAGATAATCCACACATTTTCATTTAAAATGTTTTAAAATCATTTTTTTAAAACATTCTCTTTATACGTTTTTTTACATTGGCACAAAAACAAAAATAAAAACATTCCAATACAATTTTTTTACACTTTTACACAAGATTTTAATATCGTAATAATATGGAAAAAGAAAAATGAAAAAGAAAAGAAAAGAAATGGAAAAAGAAAATAAGTGTGTGTGTAGGGGGGTGCTTGTATTAGAATTCAACTACTGCTTTCTTATTAAAATAATTGATAAAAGGCTTGCATGCTGCATATTTATTTATTTTTTATTTATTTATTTATTTTTTTGCTCCATTTTATCACTGACACCAAAAACAGCTAAAATTGGGTCTGGATCCAACTGCTTTTCCAACACTTCTGACAGCAACTGAAAAACTGAAATCCAATAATTACCAATCTTAGGAAAACACCAAAACATATGTCCTAGTGATGCGGGTGTTTGACCACACCTATCACATAGTGGGTCTACAGAGGAAAATATATTAGAGAGCTTTAGTTTAGACAGGTGGCGTCGATGTAGGTTTTATACACATGGAAGAAGATTGAACTTGTTCTTGTGCTTCATCCCATTGCCAATCTTCAATATTTATTGCTAAAAAGTGGCTTTTAACCAATAAAGTTTAAAGGTGTAAAGATGTATTTAAGTGTGAAATTATTTTGCCCACAGATCCCACAAAGGTCTCATATCTATATGGGACCCACATTGTGAAACACACATGGGACCCACATAAACTGCCCATCTTCAGCCCATGCCCACATAGATCCCATGAAGGTCCCATATGTTCAAACCTAAATGGGACCCACATTGTGAAACACACATGGGACCCACATAAATTGACCATTTGCAGCCCATGCCCACATAGATCCCATGAAGGTCCCATATGGTAAAACCTAAATGGGACCCACATTGTGAAACACACATGGGACCCACATAAATTGCCCATCTTCATCCCATGCCCACATAGAACCCATGCTGCCCAGCTATAACCCATATGGGGCCCACATATCAATGTTGGCTGGGATTGTACATCATGATATCTTAAGCATAATATATGAACAGAAAAGGGACTTTATTTAACACTCTGAGGTCTGACGGTATCGCCGGCGATACCACCGTGGTTTTTTCTTATCAGTGTGAAAGAGACTCAAAATACTCCGTCAATGTTGCACATACAATTAAGAGTTATACACCATTTTAATCTGTGGAATATCTTCTTTCATTTGTGTACACTCAGAGTAAAAACAGAATTTTGTGCTTTTTGTAAAATAAAGAAAACTAACATGATGCGTGATTTCTCCTCTCCCTCTGAACGAACTCCAATCTGATAGTTCTCAGAAAATGAACTGTAACTTAGTGAATACTAATGACAAAAAAATTACACTTATGTCTAAAAAAACGTTAAGATGTCAGGTTTTAAATCATGTAAGTCAAATCGAAAACAAACCTTCTTTGTTTATGTAATCTGTATGAAAAGAGAGCCATGTCAGAAATCCGTGATTCAGCTCATTATCTGCTAATGCGGCCACGCCCACGGAGCCAGCGCTATTCAGACGCTAATTCAGTCAATACATGCATTTATTATCTCAATCGTGTATTTATTGTCTTGAAAAGTGTTTATCTGGATGTAAAAGTCATGGTTAGCGATCTCTAGAAGACATGCAGTTACTTCCTGTTTACTTGTCTTCTACAGATGAAGTTTAGATGAGTTTTTGTTTCTTTAGCGCCCTCCTGCTGCTGTATGTATTGGAAACTCCATTCATGGAATAGCCTCTTCTTCTTTTAGATGAATTTGTGGACTAAAATGCACAGAGCGCCCTCCGACTTCAAGGATGAATTGAAAACACCAGCGCTCATAGTAATGACAGTGAATATTAAATAAAAATAACTCCTCTGTATAGAAAATTGACATAAGCATATGAGAATCCAATATTTCTCCAAATGTGCATGCTTTTAAACTAAAAGCCTATATTCAGACTCTTTGCATCACAGAAATACATTATATTTTAAAGTATAATATAAAACCATTACTTTATATTGTAATAATATTTTTCTGTATGTTTCATATATCATAATGAGCTTGAGACATCACAGAAGGTTTTTTTTCACAGCCTACCTGACTGAAATGCCTCATTAATATGCAAGTCATTTCAGCTCATTACTATCCAATTCTGTTGTCTTCTCAGGTGAGAATGGCCCATTTTCAGTGGTGATTCACGCCTCCTTGCATACTGTGTTTCTTGGCAAAAAGTGTCTTACAAAAACTAAATCAATATATTGTTAAATATGAAGGAGTAGGCAGCATAATTTTTACATAATTTTGAAGCAAAAACTCTAGTCTACAACCTCCAATACCCTAAAGTCTTATGAACACAGATTTATTATACTTTTTTTGGCCTTATTTCAGTGACTTAAGTTTTTTGTTTTTTCAACAACCACGCATAAATGTTATTCCTTCAAAAACACAAACATGTACATACATGTTCCTCACATATTATTGTAGCCTAGTTTGTGCTGAATACAGTGTAATGACACTTTTTCCATTAATATGTTTATGAACAACTGAAAAAAGCACAAATGTCAGGGCATGTCAAAAGTTCTCCAGGCCCCAAATCAGCCTCAGACTCCAGAGGGTTAAATATTGTAGACATAGATCTGATCAAAATCCATGTAAAAACAAGTTATATCTAACAAAAGAAAATGACATGTATGGGTAGCGCAAATATGACTGTTAAGCCCTGCCCCTCACTTCCGTTCTGCAGCTGGATATTATTGTGACCTATAGTGTCAGCTTTTGTACCTTTTTTTCTAAAAGTGAATGTTGTTAGGAGAATATAAGATGGCATTGTTTGTTCTGAACGCGTTAAAAGGTCCTGTAGCGCATTGGAAGTATTGCAAGCTGTAACTCTTTGTCTGTAAATTAAGTCTCTCGTATTGTCCTGTCTCGATATTTTAAATATTCGTCCTCTTTAATACACTCTCAGAAAATAAAGTACATAATTGTACCTTTAGGGGAACAATGGCTTGTCACTGGGGCTGTACCCTCAAAGGTACAAATTTGTACCCTTGTGATTTGTACCTTAAGAGACCAGTTTTGTACCTTTGGTGACAATTTTGTATACAGATACTGTGACTTTGACCTTTAACGTTCAGCAAACAACTGATAGTAAAGGTGTAACATGTACTGATCCAAGAGGTCAGTCTGTGACATGATACTCCCTAAAGATCTTTTCACTAATTTAATTTACATCCATTACATTACATACCTTTATCTTGAATTCCCTGGTGGCGTGTAACTGCACCAGAAACTATTATGAATAGTTTTGTTTAAGTGAACTACTTTAAGGACACAATTAGTGAACAGTGGTTCCAAAATCAAAACTGTTTTGTCCTTTTTCTCCCAGTGACAAAAAATGGACGCCACTAAAAAACTGATTATGGACACTCTTGATGAGATTGTGAGAGCGGATTTAAAAACGTGGATCGTCAGGATCTGGTGGATATTATGGTCCAGAGATACACTACTAATGCTGGGACTGTCGCAGTACAAGTGCTGTGCAACATCAACCAACATGATCTCGCAAAAAAACTTAATTTGAAACTTCAGCAAGGTAAAGAAAAACTATTTGAAGGCTTCAGATGCAAAAGCCTCTAAGTGCCATCTGAAATTTTCTTCTAAAATGAGCATTTTTATCAAGCTTGTATGTTTAGGTTCGGTAATTTCACTTTAATGGCAAATAATAGGTCCTTTCCGTTGCCATTAAAGTGAAATAACTGAACATAAACATACAAGCATAAACATACTGGATTTATTATATTTATAATCTTTATTTATTATGCACATTGCTCTATGTTGATGTATTTGCTTGCCTCATAAGACAAACATCACAGTTTCATATTTGCAATGTAATCATCACATACTTGCCAAATTTATTGCAATAGTGTGGCAAACCTTGTTTCAGTTGCTTCATTTCCGATAACTTTTTAGGCCATTTATGTGACTTGATTCAGAAATATAACTGATCTGCTCAGTTACCACATACCCTTGATGTTGTTTGTAATGCTAAAATCGACTGTCCTTAATTATAGAAATTTTCTCATAATGCAAACATATTTTAGTCTGTGACTGATGGAGGGCTTAGACCTTTATCAGCATCACTTTGGAAAACATAAACTGATTTCATGTTTATTAATGGTTGTTCATGTATTGAAGCGATTCCCAAACTATTTTGCAAGCTGAACTCCTTTGACCTAAAACTTTTTCTCGAAGAATCTCTGAGATTTTAAGAATATTTTATTAACAACACCTTTGCTTGTGTTGGTCATGACAGGCAGGTTAATAAATCTTTCCTTTTAATATTTAATTTTGATTTGCATTTTGATATTGTACAGAGTTACATCAAAAGTTTTTTGGTGCTCTGATGTGGAAATGTGTTTGTCTCTAAGGTTCATCACAGCAAGTTGTTAAATCTGACACAGAGACACTGAAGAATCAGGATAAACCACAATGCCAGCATAGAGGGGTTCAGTGAATGTGGTGTTGAATGTGTAAATGTGTGTGAGTGTGTGTGTGTCAGAGACCCTGTAGAAGGACAGAGTGCCGGCCGACACGTCCAGATACACTCCTACTCTCTTAGAAGAAGAAAAAGGAAGAGGAACATTTGTCTTCTTCTTATTGTGCCAAACAGAGTAAATCTCATCAGAACAGTTCAGACTCCAGGACTTTTCATTGAGTCCAAACCGACATTCACTGCCTCCTTTCCTGCTGATTCCTTCATATGTCACTGCTACATGACCCCATCCAGTCCATTCAGCCTCCCAGTAACAGCGTCTAGTCAGACTCTCTCGACACAAGACCTGCTCATAGAGCTCAAATCTGTCTGGATGATCAGGATACGGCTGATGCTCCTTCACACATGTTGTTTTTTTGTTCCCTTCAGACAGGATGAGTCGAGTGTGTGCTGTGTTTGGATCCAGTGTGAGATCACAGGCATCTGAACACAAAGAGAGATGAGAACTACATGAAGGAGGTGTGTAAATAAAGGTGTGTCTAGGCAATGTACCCATTTACATAGCTAAAGTAAGTGTGTGTGTGTGTGTGTGTGTGTGTGTGTGTGTGTGTGTGTGTGTGTGTGTGTGTGTGTGTGTGTGTGTGTGTGTGTGGTCCAGATCAGAACATCTCTGACCTCATTGAATATGGACAGATTTGTGTTTGTGTCTGAGGACTTACATTTTCGCAGACCCGGAGTGATCCTGAAATGCCCTCCATGGTCCAAACTAAGACATAAACATATACACGAACAAAACAATCTTAAATGGATTCAAATGGATTTATTATTCTGTAAAATTGATAAAGTAGTACCATGGTGTGAGGAAATGTGATTAAATTATATATTTTAACCTGATTGACCAGAGCAAAGTGTTAAAGAATAAATTTTTATCCTTCCTGCATTAAGCAGTCCAGAAGAAATCCAAATGGATGTCTCTGCAGCGCTTCACTAAACCAACCCATAACACACTTCTCTGTAACAATGTCACTGTCATCACACAAACCCATCATTGCACCAACAAATAAAAGTTTTAAAGAAATCACTGGAAACTTGCGAGATGAACATGATAAAAACGGCCGTTTGTTGGCATTTTTGTAGTTTATGTTTTTGCAGTTAGGATTTAAAACCTAAACCACAGTTTTACAATAATAAGTGATACATTGATCATAATGAATTCATTTTCAGAGGTGGGTAATCCAGGGGTCAGAGAATAAAAGTCCTGCCATATTTTTATTCCACCCACTGAAGCATTAATGAGATAAATAAGTGATTAATTGAGTGATGATTGACCATTATTGAAGACACCTGATGATAACAAGCAGAATCACCAAAGGAGAAAATCACAATGTTTAAGTTACCATCATTATATTCATTTGTAATCACAGGACAGTATGTTTACATCACATTTAGAAAAATGATCATTTATACAAATTTTCCACCAAATTTACAACCTGAGGAGTTTTAGCACTTTCTCCAGTGACACAATACAGTTATATTTTCAGTCAGAGAAACCAGAGTTGCTTTTATGATATATGTGGTGCTAAATATGGATATCAGACAGTCCGGTATAAAGCGACGAGACGTACTGACAGATAAAATAAATACATGATTGTGATAGCCTATACACTGAAAAAAAATGTGTTGGATTAACATAACAAAAAATGTACACCGGTTGCACATATTTATCTACGTTCTGGCTGCCTAATTCATGTATGTCAAATGAACATGATTTTTATATGTTGTATTTATGCATTTTGTCACATGACTTCATGTTAATTAACATGACTTTTGACTAAATGAAAACAATGGTGACATTGCAATGCATGCTGGGAGCCATGGATGAAGTTTTTACTAAGTTAGTACCCAGCATGCATCGCAGAATTAAGCCTTAAAAAAAGAACTGTCACCATTGTTGTGATTCATACGTTGATTCTTGATGTCTATATGAGTCAGCATGATGCAGAACAATTCATATTATCTGATTGCTGGATCTCATGTTGTAGAATCACAGTTCTAAAATAATGCATCAACCATTTCATCAGAGATTAAACTCTGAATATGATCAATGAATCAAGTCACTAAATGATGCCTAACATCACTTTGACCAAAACAATAAAGCCAAGAGCCCAACGACAGCCAACACTGACCTCAAAGATGCTTCAAATGAATCTCAATAAATCATCAACATCTAAACCTCTGTTAATTGTTATAAGAAATTCTGTAGATGTATGAAAGTCAAAATGGTGATTTGCGGCAGCTGGGCTTTGCTTCACAAAGCACTTAAAAGGGGCTTTATTTAGCTTTAACATGACTAATTTTAAATGATTGAACATCCTAAAATGTTTCACCAGACTGTTGAGCAAAGTATTGATGACTATGGGCTTGAGTTTTGATTTATGATGTTCAAAGACTTTACTACTGAGATATGTTCTCCAGAGGTGACACATTCTTCCCCTATCATGTGTTCTGTTATCTCAATTTATGCATCTCAAAAAGGGGAGAGCAATTTTGTGTTCTTCTTAAGTATAGCGTCTAAGGTTGTATTTTCTCAGATTGTTATATTACTGCTGGCCCTCATTTATTTTCCTATAAGTTCTCAACATAATGTTGTGGGGAGAGAGCTAGTTTAGTTCATTATAGCAGAAGATTAACGTTATCTGTGTAAACATGTATGTGTATGTATGTATGGGTTTTGTGTGCATATGTTATTTTTATTTTTATATGATCCCAGCAAACTTTCTGACCAATCAATTTAAATACGATTCTATCTTTTCATATGGCCTTTGATGAGTTGACTTATGATGGAGAGGATGTAAAACATTGTATTGATATAGACAATCATTTAAATTGCAGATATTATACTCCTGAACAATTACAAAGCTTAAATAGTACAAATAGTTGCTCATTTATGCACCTTAACATTAGAAGCTTGTTTAAACACCATGAAGAATTAGCCACTTTACTTTCTAATCTTGACTGTAGCTTTGATGTTATAGGCTGCAGTGAAACCTGGCTTAATGATAGGACCTTTACTGATATTCTTAATTTAGATGGATATAAGCTCATTATTAAAAATAGGCTTGGCCGTACCGGTGGTGGTGTTTGTTTATATGTTCATTCCAGATATCAAATTAATGTTTGTGATGACATTGTCTTAGATGACAATCATTCTGATTCACTTTTTGTGGAAATAAATCTCACAAATGCAAAAAAAATCATAGTAGGAGTGATTTATCGCCCCCCTGACTCTGACCTTGATGTTTTCGAGGGTAAACTGGAGAACATATTATTCTCCATAAACAAAAAAAACAAAGATTGTGTCATACTTGGGGACTTCAATATTGATGTCTCCAAAGATGACGTTGTAAAAAGAGACTTTGTAAATACTTTGCATTCATTTTCTTTTTTTTGTACCATAAATCAATTTACCAGAGTAACGTCTTCCACTAGGACAGTTATTGACAATATCATCACAAACATTCGTAATACTACATTAGAATCTGGAGTCGTGTTATCTGACATTACTGACCATTTTCCGATTGTATTGTTTCTAGATCTTGCAAATAAGAATGAATTACCACGGCGAAAAACAAAAATTAAAGTACTAAATGAGAGAACCCTGAAACTACTGGGTGAAAATTTACAGGCTAAAACATGGAAAGCAGTCTATGACTGCAACAATCCTGATACTGCTTATGACAACTTGATAAACTGGTCTCAACCCCTGGCTCACAAAGGGTATTTTAAAATCTATCACCCATAAAAATAAGCTTTATAAACGTTTCTTAAAATGCCCAAGTGATATGAACAAGGATATATATACTAGTTACAGGAATAAACTTACTAATATAATAAGGAAAAGTAAAAATAACCACTATACATATCTCATAAAAGCATCACAGGGTGACTCTAAGAAGTCCTGGAAAGTGCTAAATGAAGTCCTTAATAAAAGCAAAAACAACGCTGTGTTTCCTAATGCTGTGGGCTTACCCTCAAATTTGGATAATAAATATACGCATGATGTTAATTTAGCAAATAATTTTAATAATTACTTTAACTCAATTGGGGAAAAACTCTCTAACAAAATAGTTCAACCTCAGGGTATCACTTTCGACCATTATTTACGGGGCTCTTATGTACATTCTTTTTTTATGAAACCAACTAATTGTGATGAAGTCTATAAAATAATTACAAATTTACGAAGTTCGTACACTGCTGGGGAGGATGAAATTTGTGGTAAAATTCTGAAAGCCATAGCATTCAATATCATGGAGCCATTGACTTATTGTATTAATCTCTCTCTGCTTGTTGGAATTGTACCAAAAAGGACAAAAATTGCCAGAATTATACCAGTGTTCAAATCTGGGGATAAAAATGATATGTGCAATTATCGTCCGATATCAATCTTGCCTACAATTTCTAAAGTTTTAGAGAGAGTAGTGTACAATAGGCTATATGGCTATCTTGATAAATTAAATATTATTGCTTCTTCTCAATATGGTTTTAGGAAAAAAAGAACCACATGCATGGCGGTACTTGATCTGATTGAAAAGATCAATGATGCCATTGATAAAGGCGATAGCGGTATTGGTATTTTTTTAGATTTACCTAAGGTGTTTGATACTATTGATTTTGACATCCTATTGAATAAATTACACCATTATGGAGTTAGAGGATTAGCCCTTAGCTGGTTCAGAAGTTATTTGTTTGGTAGACAGCAGTATGTAAGTATCAATGAACAAATTTCAGTAAGTAAACCCATTAAATGTGGAGTCCCTCAGGGATCCATTTTGGGCCCTCTTCTTTTTTTAATATATATATAAATGATTTTGAAAATTCCACAATGGCTTTACACAAGGTTTTATTTGCTGATGATACAAACTTATTTATGTCACATAAGAGTCCAAATGAAATGGAAGAAATAATAAATAGAGAGCTAAGAAATGTTGCTGTCTGGTTTCGGTGCAATAAATTATCTCTTAATATAAACAAGACAAACTACATCGTATTTCATTCCAAACAAAATCAATTGGCAAATAAGCATTTTTGTCTTAAAATAAATGAACAAATTATTGAAAGAGTAAACACCACTAAATTTCTTGGAATCGTTATTGATGAATGTCTACAATTTAAATGTCATATTGAGCAGTTAATAAAAAAATTATCAAAATACGTTGGATTATTTTTCAAAATAAGAAATTTTTTACCAAAGTCAGCACTTGTCATCTTATATAAAACCTTGTTTGAGTCCCATATAAATTATTGTAATGTCATATGGTGTAACACTTTTACTAGCTACCTGAAAAAAATACAGTCTTTACAGAAAAAAATTATACGGGTATTAACGTGGTCTGAGCCAAATACCCCTTCGCGTCCATTGTTTCATCGCCTTGGTCTATTAAGACTTACTGAATATAATACTTTTCATAATGCCTGTATGATATTCCAGGTTGTTCATAAGTTAAATTACAGGTTGTGTGAACTTGTCCCAATTAGCCGACCCCAGCATACATATCACACAAGGGGAAAACTTTTAATTACTGGTAAAATAAGACGATTGAAATGTACGAGCCTGAGTGTAGTCTGTAGAGGTCCACAGATTTGGAACGAGCTTGAGGAAAACCTTAAATCGTTGCATTCTGTCTCCGTTTTCAAGAAAAATCTGAAGGAAAAACTGCTTTCAAAATATACTTCTTGATCATTTTGAAAGTGTTATATTTGTGCTTGGATCGTCTGTTTGCTGTAGTCTTGTCTTGATGTATTTATATTTATTTGTGTTTATGGATTGAGCTTTTGTTCTTGTATGTTATATGTTGTATGGTGTGATTGGGTATTGGGCCCCCTTTTAAAAGCTTTCAATAGCTTCTTTGGGGTTTCCCCCTTTTTACACACATTAACTTTTCTTAATTATTGTTAATTGTGTCTTTAAAATGATGAAGTGTGTGAAATAAAGAAAGAAAGAATAAAGAAAGAAAGAATAAAACAATAAATAAATTGTACAAGATTCAATTATTTTTAAATAATAACTTAATTTTAAAAATAAAAACATAACTTAATCATATAGGAAAGACGAAATACATATTTAAAAATTCAACAACCTCCACACTGCCATTTTTTCGGTGTATGATTTGTCTGATTTCTTCAAGCAGTCATATTTACCATGCTTACTATGTTAATGGTTAGTGCACATAGTCTTTTGCATCACATATAAATATTTCTGCCTTATACGGTGATCAGAATCCAAATCGAATCACAAACAAAAGTTATTTCAAACACTCACTGCTGTCTGAAAGTGAGTTTTGAGCTAAAATGTTTTTTTAAGTCTTTAATGCTGATGTTAGCTGGTATATGAAATCATCCGTGGTGCTGCTGTCTCTAGACTCAGATAAAACTTTGTTTGTAACCACTCCCTCAAGCCCGAGCTGGCCTGCTTTGGACCAAATTATTCGGCGAGCCAAAAACGGCCAGACAGTGGAAACATGGCTAATCTTATTTTTTAAGGAATATTCTGGCTTCAATACAAGTTAAGCTCAATTGACAGCATTTGTGCCATGATGTTGATAACCACAAAAATGAATTTCAAGTTCAAACATTATTTCTTTTAAACTTGTATGTTATTTATGAACTGTCATTTTTATGGTTGGATTATTGCCTTAGCAATGCGATTATTGCGATGTGTTTGTGTAAAAAAAAAAATCCATATTTAACAAGTGGTGAAATAAAATATCTAGGTTCCGCCAGACCACCTTTCGTATTTTACTTACGAAGAATGTGTTAAACTCTTGCAGTTCAAAAAGCTTACGCTACATCCTATGCCTTCCCTTTTCAACTTACAGAAAAAGCTTAACTGACGCTACGCCAGTTCCGTTTTTTTCGTAATTTGAATACGGAAGGTGGTCTGGCGGAAACTAGATATTTTACTTCATGACTTGTTAAATATGGATTTAACTGCTTCGCTTCAGAAGGCCTTTATTAACCCCCCAGAGCTGTGTGGAATATGTTTATGATGGATCGATGTGGATGGAGAAACTTTCAACAGCTTATACGTTGATCCTCTTTTAGAAAATAAATTTGTATTACATTTGGACATTCTCATGCTGAGAAACAGCTGATAAAAGACAAAAATAAGTGTGTTCACAGGAATTTTTATATATCTTTTTTATTTGACATGCAATAACTAGTAGCAGGATAATTCTTAGAATTTTTCGTCAATAATAATTCTTTAATAATTTATTGTGAAGTTCCTCTACATGTGAGCTGCACCTGGATCAGATTTTGTGGTGATAGCATAAAGTAATCAAAAGTTACAGCATTTGGAACCAAGATAGCCTTGCGCTCTGGGGCAAAACGCACAACTTATATAAATGTGTTGCATCTCTATGCACGGGGTGATTAGCCCACCCCATCATTGTTTTTTTTCTCAACTCCAACGTCCATAGAGCTTCTCAACTTTTTCAAGATCAAAGTGCAGTTCATCTGCGCACACCACCCGATTGGTTCGTCGCATTGCCCAAATATAGAGGTAGGTCTGGCATTGCTAGACCTGACTCTAATATAAAATTGGTAGAGCTTCCAAAATATTTGCAACGATGTTGGAAAACAAGCATGGACAGGTCCAGTAACACGATTGCATCTCAGAAAGATGAGAGACATGTTTTTAGCCAAATATGCTTTGAGCAATATTTGTGATTGACACAATGGATTATGTTGATTTTGGACTCATTTCAACATCCACTGTAAGTAATGATGTTTTCTACCATCTATCATGTTTTCTATCATGTTTCACAAAGTTACAAGTGAAAACGCCACGTGACAGTTACCTTATTTTTTTAATTAGCTATATGTGCATCTGTGGGGTTTTATGTGTGTTATAACTCCATGAAGAGTATCTTTAGATCTAAGTGACGGATTGTGGTAAGTTTGTGCTCATTTTAATTATGAAAATCTGCTGTAAATAATGATGTGCATTTTCCACAATCTACGCATGTTTAATGAAGTTACGTGCGAAAACGTGACATAAATGCCGCATCCGTATATTATACCTATGGGTCTGGGGGGCTTCACATTCAAAATCTCGCTCAAGTTTATTCAAACCCGAAAACAATTATGCTTGTTGCATTCTACTCTGTAATTTGATTAAGATTTTTTCCGCAAGGGGGAGGGGGGATGCACTGCTGGCAGTACACTTCGGGTTTAAGGGGTTAACATTTACAGATCAGCCCCATTCACTTTTAATGTAAGTGCCTCACTGTAACCTTCAAAATAAGAACAATTTTTTAAAAATTATTTTTTGTAAGAATCAACATTATGCCACAAATTAGTGAATTCTGCTGTATTGTAAAAATAACTGGAGGACAGCATTTTCACAGAGAAACAGATTTTCAAAAACATTTCTTAAATGATTCCTCTTAGGTGACACCAATCGCATACAGACATGTATGAGTCATCATTGTCCCACATACCTGAGTTTCTCCAGTTTGTTGTTTGGATCCTTCAGTTTGTCGTTGAGCAGCTGGACTCCTGATTGTCCTGGGTGATTGTAGCTCAGATCCAGCTCTCTCAGGTGTGAGGGGTTTGAACTCAGAGCTGAAGACAGATAACCACAGCCTTCCTCTGTCACCATACAGCCAGACAATCTGCAGACACACAAGACAGTAAAGTGGAGGAAATTTTAAAGTATGGAACACTAACTATTTAATAATCATTAATCAACATATAGAACCCAAACCTCAGTATCACCAGCTGACAGTTTGGACTCTTCAGTCCATCAGAAATAATCTTCACTCCTGAATCCTGCAGGTCATTGTTACTCAAGTCCAGCTCTCTCAGGACAGAGTGTGAGGATTGTAGGGCTGATGACACAATTTCACAATCCAGGGCAGTGAGATTGCAGCCAGAAAATCTGAAAGAGAGCAGAACATATGAATATCAAATTTGTAACTTTTCCACACTGATAATATAATATCAGATTCACTCTTGTAAAATAAGTCAGAAGTTTCTAGAATAAAATAAGCAAAATAAATATTTTAAAATAATTACTCTGCAGCACAACAGCAACAACAACAACAACAAAAAATGTAAGTAGATTTAGAAATTAGTAAAGAGATGATTAAACACTGACAGGGCTTTTCTGCAGTTGATCACAGCTGGTATCAGTCTTCTTCTACCCTCATCAGATGTGTTGTATTTCTTGAGGTCCAGCTCATCCAGCACCTCCTCTGACATCTGAAGCATGTAGGCGATTGTTGAGCAGTGAGCAGGAGAGAGTTTCTCCTCTGATTTCACAAACTCCTGAATCTCTCTGGAGAGAGTCTGATCTTTCACTTCCAGCAGACAGAGGAACAGATTGATGGATCTTTCAGTGGAGAGTTTATGTCCATCTTTGATCTTCGCTTTAATGTACTGTGTGGTTCTCCTGATGCTCTCTGAGCTGCTATCTGTGTGTGTCAGTAGATCCTGTAAGAGTCTCTGATTGGACTCCAGTGAGACGCCCAGCAGGAACCGCAGGAACAGATCCAGGTGTCCATTCTCACTCTCAAGGGCTTTATCTACTGCTTCCCTATGAAGACTATGAATTACATCCAAAAACTGCAATGAGTCAACATTTTTCATTACATAATGATAAAATGAATAGAAAGCAGCGAGAAACTCCTGAACGCTCAGATGAATGAAGCTGTAGACTTTCTTCTGATGAATCACAGATTCCTCCCTAAAGATCTCAGTGCAAATCCCAGAATACACTGAGGCATCAGTGACGTCTATGCCGCTCTCTCTCAGGTCCTCCTCATAGAACATCACATTGCCCTTCATCAGCTGTTTGAAAGCCACTTCAGCAAGTTTCACAATCACTTCTCTGTTGGACTGCAGGAGTTTCTCTGGATCTCTCTCTTCATACTTCTGATTCCTCATGTTGATCTGAATCAGCAGGAAGTGGATGTACATTTCAGTCAGAGTTTGAGGGATTTCTGCACTCAGATCATCTACCAGGAGCTTTTGAAGCACAGTAGATGAGATCCAGCAGAAGACAGGTATGTGGCACATGATGTGGAGGCTTCTTGCTCTTCTGATGTGTGAGATGATTCTGCTGGCTTGATGCTCATCACTGATTCTCTTCCTGAAATATTCTTCCTTCTGAGGCTCACTGAATCCCTGAATTTCTGTCAGACGGTTTATGTATTTGGAGGGGATCTGATTGGCTGCTGCTGGTCTGGAGGTGATCCAGATGAGAGCAGAGGGCAGCAGCTCTCCTTTCATGAGGTTTGACATCAACCCACCCACAGATGAAGTCTCAGTCACATCAGAAACTTTCTGAGTGTCTGAAAACATCAGTGTCATTCTGCTTTCATCCAGACCATCAAAGATGAACACAACTTTACACTCCTCATAAATCTTTATATCCAGATCTTGAAGTTCAGGATGAAAGTTCAGCAGAAGTCTGTGAAGACTGTACTGATGATCTCGGATCAAGTTCAGCTCTCGAAATGAAAGCACAAACATGAAATCTACATCATGATTGTCTTTTCCCTCTGCCCAGTCCAGAATGAACTTCTGCACAGAGACGGTTTTTCCGATTCCAGCGATGCCTTTAGTAAGAACAGTCTTAATTTGGTCTTTCTCCTCACATCCTGGTTCAGGTGATGCTTTAAAGATGTCATTGCAATAGATTGGAGTGTCTTGTGAGTGTTGTGTTCTGGCTGTTTTCTCCATCTGTAAAACCTCATGTTCTTCATTCACTCCTTCTCTCTCTCCCTCTATGATGTAGAGCTGTGTGTAGATCCTGTTCAGGAGGGTTTCATTCTCTTGGAGTTTGTTTCCCTCAAATAATCTCTCATATTTGTCCTTCATGCTGGTTTTGTGCTGGTCTATTACTCTCTGCAGGTCTCTGGTCTCCAGTGTGTGTGTCTGCAGGACTGCTTCAGTTTTGTCCTGATAGAGGGAAGTAGAATACGGCACAGATCTGATCAGCTGTTGTTTCTCCACCATGCTGTAATTAAAAAGAAAGGAGCAGCAATTCTAGTCATTAGAATGACCATTAAATACCATCAGAAATATATTGGTTACTAGATATGATTTTTGCACTACTCTTCATGTGTTGCATACTCCATTTTTGGATATTATTTAGTGGTATTTCGTTTTTGCTTCTGAGGTTTTTGTTTGTATTCTCACTGAGTTTTTACATTAAAATAATTTTTCATCTGAGATGCACTACATCAATATTGATACTAACGGAGGGTCAGAGGTCACTGGTCCATCACTGAATGTATGGGGTTCCATCATAGATGCGTTGCTCTTCAGAGACACACCGCTGGGATCTGGAGACTCTGATCTCTGTCTGTTCCTCCTGCTGAAGTTGACAAAAGACACACAAAACTGAATTTTCAGTAGCTATACTGTTTAACTTGAATGCACCAAACATTTGTACTTATTTATTATTCTAGCAGACACTTTTCATCTAAAGCCATTAACAAATAAGCAATGCAAAGAGTTAATCCAATAGAGACAGTAACAACTCAGCCACTGCAGGCTTCTGGAATGCACTATAAAACACTTTGAATAAAAGCATCTGTCAATGCTAAAATGCCCAGTGTCTTACCTGGGGTCAGAGGTCACTTGTCCATCACTGAATCTATGGGGTTCGTTCATAGATGCGTTGCTCTTCAGAGACACACCGCTGGGATCTGGAGATTCTGATCTCTGTCTCTCCTTCCTGTTGATGCTGACAAAAAAAAATAAATAAATAATAAGATTAGAGCACTAGCTGAACTGTAGAACTTGAATGTGCCATATATTTACACTTATTTATTATTTTAGCTGACACTTTTCATCTAAAGCCATTAACAAATAAGCAATACAAAGAGTTCATCCAATAGAGACAGTAACAACTCACCCACTGGTCACTTGTCCATCACTGAATCTATGGGGTTCGTTCATAGATGCGTTGCTCTTCACAGACACACCGCTGGGATCTGGAGATTCTGATCTCTGTCTCTCCTTCCTGTTGATGCTGACAAAAAAAAAATAATAATAATAAGATTAGAGCACTAGCTGAACTGTATAACTTGAATGTGCCATATATTTACACTTATTTATTAATTTAGCAGACACTTTTCATCTAAAGCCATTTACAAATAAGCAATGCAAACATTTCATCCAACTGAGACAGTAACATGAGAACTGCTATAATACAAAGTTCCAAATTGTACAGAGGATATGCTTGAAAAGAAATGAAGGTGTGAAATGGTGAAAGAAAATAGACGTATGACATCGAAGTACTTTGAGAACGATTCAAAAGCAAAAGGAAAAAAAAAAAGCAAAAGGAGTCGCATGCTCTTCAAACCAGTGCCCAAGGAAGTCGACCGGAAGTTGAAGTCGGCCAGGTGCCGCCATCTTGTAGCAGAACTTCACTTGCGTTAGCATCCCCATTGACTCCCATTCATTTTGGCGTCACTTTGACAGTGAATAACTTTACATCTGAGGCATTTAAAGACTCCATTTGTCCATTATTTATTTCCAAAGATACACGACAATGTATAAAGGGCTCCATTACCTTCTATGTTACATTATGGCCCCGTAGAAACAGTTTTTGTAAAAATAGGCTAACGATTGCGTCATAACCACTCGACTCTCTGTCGCACAGTAAAGAAATTACCGTACAGACAGGAGGAGAAGCTCGCAGGCAATAGTATGCATTAACTTAATATGGCGTACTGGCGTTACATTTTAAAATACTATACAAAATAATTAATCAGAATACTTACTCCTGCTCACTCACGCAAAAGAACTCCCCGCTCAAGCTCGCCGTCTCTGCAAGATTAACGATGGCAGTTTGCACGCACAGCTACTAGAAGATTTACATCTGTCAGACAGGTTGCTGACGTCATCAAGCTTAGTTTGAGTCTGCGCGTCAGAAACGGAAGTGCTAAAAATCGCTAAAAATGGGCTTCACTTGTCTCAATTGAGTTCCAATGGGGTCGCTGTGTCCATTTCTTTTACTGTCTATGCTTCAAACGCGCTCGTGGTAATGATGTCATACGCCGATCAATCTGTGCAACGCTGATGCATCTTGAACAAGCCTAATTATTTCAGCTTAGTCAGTGACAAACAAGTTCCACCCCAGCAAGTCAATAGAACCACATTTGAGGATGCTCCGAGAACAGCTGAAGTTAGAAAAAGTTACATTGTAAGTGAAACTGCCTGGAAAATCTGGGCACCAGTAACATCATGAAAAGGAGAGGGAGGCCAGGAGAACTGCTTAATCAGTATATCAAAACCTTCTTTATCAAGACAGGTTAGTGCACTGTAGGGAATCAATGCAATGGCGTGCCCTGATGATTTCACTGTCTGATTTACTTTTGCGGGAATAGGACACCTAATAAGAGCTGCCGCCCACCTCATACCGGTGGGCACGCACCACCCGAAGAATTATTAGGTGCATTGCACCAGATGTGGGCCTCCATGCCCATATCTTGTATGCCTACCATTTCCGTATATGATATGAGTGGAGGGCAGTGGGGGCCCAGAATTCCCTCGCTAGGGCCGACCAGTTAGGAACAGTAAGAGTGAAAGTTCAGGAAAGAGATTTTGTGATTATCTGTGATGGTTTCACCACTCACCCTCTACAGGCTTCTAGACTGCACTGTAAAAGACTTTAAAGCATGTGTCAATGCTAAAATGGCCAGTGTCTTACCTGGGCTCAGAGATCACTGGTCCATCATTGGATCCAGAGGGTAGTTTCTTCATGGATTGATCACTCTTCTTAGACACAAAGCTTGATCCAGGAGATGGAGAACTCATTTCAGAGGCAATGTCCTCATCTTCTCTCCTGACATGGAGACTCATTTTAGTGTTCTCCTTCTCTCATTTCTCTGAAAAACAAAACAAAACAAAACAAAAACACTGAGAGACTGATTTCAGACCTTTTGTTTGGAAGCAGTTAATTCTTTAACAGTTTTCTGTAGTACAATACATGATTACATATTTTTCTGCTTGCATATTTGTAACTGCTTTTCCTACCAATTGCCCTGTATGTTTAAAAGATGGTGGCTACCTCTTTTTGTAAAAGCCTTTTGTTTTATAGACATGTTCATTGCAGAACACAACACAGAACATGTTCAAAGCAGAGCACAAATTCCGAGTATGGGACACCGTATTTGGCTACTTGACATTAAAGTGACGTCATATAATTTAATAATTTATAATTTCAATTATCATTTATCATTTATGTATCCAGCTTGCTGTCAGAATATTTGAAATGTAAAACCCTAGAATCAGCAAGTCAGCCCTGGGCCCATATGCGAAAAAATGTGTGTGAAAATGGAAGATGGGTTATTCTGACTGTAAAATTGGAAAACACTACATTTATACTTTGTAATATTCATGGTCATAATTCCAGTGCATTGAACAAGTCCTTATTTGCTAAGGTTTCTGATACTATTCAGTGTAAATTTGATGCATTCCAAGCTTCATATGTAATATTTTCAGGCAATTTTAATGAATACTTGGACGATTTGGAGAATAGATATCCTCCTCATTCTTTTCAACGTGACACACAATCTAACCTAGCTTCTCTATGTGCCAACTTATTAGCTTGTTTTTGGCTTAAAAATGTTTGATTTGTTGTAACTCCCTTTGGAATTACATCCAAAATAGGTGGATTAGAATTTCTGTTAACTTGTGACTTTAATATTTCTAAACTCCCTCTTAAATTGTCCAAATTCCACCAGAAAGTGCTTTTAGACAGGAAATGTTGCTACTCACACAATTTCTCTCCTTACAACAACATATACGGTTGCCAATAAATCTTTATTTATCTTTATTACTGTCTACTCGTTGTTATCTTTCTTATTTCAGACCACATCTATACAAATATCCACTTTTGGAGATTTTGAACAAGACATGCCCTCTAGTCCTACTGTGCTGTCAATTCTTAATCATTTCATTAAATTCTGGAAACTGAATCTTGTCTCAGGTGTCCTTACACCGAACACACACACCACCTGAACTAGTGCAGTTCTAACTAATCCTTTTCCACAGGTTCATTACATGTGATCATATACAATATTAATATTGCTTCTAATGTGATCATCACTCGTACAATAATGCCGTTGTGTATGATGGAGAAATATCTTCAAATTCAAAATGTTTATTTTGCTGTCACATGATCTAAAAATTACGGAAGCCCTGAACCGCATGGTGAAAAAAAAAAAAAAAACTTGGTAGGGAGGAAAAAAAAAAAATCGAAAAGTTATCTCGTTATTTCAACATAATAAGTCGTTATAACGACATAATATCTCGTTATTTCAACATAATAAGTCGTTATAACGACATAATATCTCGTTATTTCAAGATATTAAGTCGTTATAACGACATAATATCTCGTTATTTCAACATAATAAGTCGTTATAACGACATAATATCTCGTTATAACGACATAATATCTCGTTATTTCAACATAATAAGTCGTTATAACGACATAATATCTCGTTATTTCAAGATATTAAGTCGTTATAACGACATAATATCTCGTTATAACGACATAATATCTCGTTATTTCAACATAATAAGTCGTTATAACGACATAATAAGTCGTTATTTCAACATAATAACTCTTTATTATCTATCAAGTATGATAAAGGACGTTCCTGTGATAACGTCCCCAGTGGCGCAATGCTATAGTATTGGACCGCCAGTATAGACCTTATTTACCAGAGAAACAAGCGCGCCGCCATCTTTATAAAATTGTCTTTGAACTTCCGTTTTGCGGTAGCTCTGTACATTTCTATGGCATCGCTGTCAAAGAATAATTAGTTGATTTAGTGGATTTACTTGTTGTAGAGTTAATGAAAGTTATCATGAGCATTGTTATGTTTAAAGCAGATGTCTTAACAAATGTCAGTAGGTCGGGAAGATTTTAAAACGAGCAGTTCATTCATAAATGTAATATCGCTGTGGAAATACAAACCGGAAGTCAAAAGACAACGAGCGCAACGCTGAAAAGGGGCGGGGCTACATAAGGTCTATAGCTTTTACTGCGATCGCCGCGGTTTCGAATCCGCCTTTTGCCGAGTTCGTTCTTCTCTAGTTTCACTTCACATATCAAAAAAGGCATTTATTTTCAATAGAAATTAAAGCAATGTTATAAAAGTGCAAATAATCTGCCTAACGAGTGTTTAATAAAATTCAAAGTATTTATTGGGCAGGATTAGCAGCATGTTCGATATTACCCACTAGAGGGCAGAATAAGACAGGGAATCAATTAAACAGCGCAATAGTTATGTTGAACTACTGTTACAATTTGGTGCTCCAAAATCCCAGAGGTTTATCATGGGAATTTGCGTTCATCCCAGGCTAACCTTCATTGATGTTAAATTTATTAGACCATAAATTTATTAGACATCCTATTTATACTAAATGACAATAGCAGCATTTTCACGATATGCTATTTATACTAGGTGAAAATAGCGATATATTCTATTGACACCATGTAAAAGTAGCTTATCAGTTCTTTGCAAGAAGTGTAAATAGTATTTAGATGCTGTAGGCTGGTATTGGCAGATACTATTTGTACCTCAGTATTTTTGTACAGGATGCAATAATATCATATAGAGTGATTATATTTATTAAAATTATTAAATGGATGCTGCATTATTGGGAGAATAAAACCCCTCCACTTTCCACCAACCCTACTCAATGAACACTTTTAATATTATTAAACACTTGTTCACATTTTATTTCCACTTTTTGAACATTATTTTCATTTTATTGAAAATGTATATGATGAGAAAATAGGAGTGAGCTCTTTTATTGGGTGAGCTCTGCAAAATGCTGATTCGACCCTGCAGCGATCGCTGTAAAAGCCAAAATCTGAAACCCTTCATGCTATTGTTACGCCACTGAATACATCGAATTACAACTGTCCCTTTTTAAACTTCAGTGGCCCAACCAGACACTGGAGCTATACTGTAAAGAGTGTTTGTCAACAAGGGATGCTATTTGCACTTACTGTAAATAGACACTCCGTGTCCTATTATTTCAATATATTAGCACCTATTTTGATTTTTATATCTTTAGAAAATATTACAAAGCAGTTTGTTTGCAAACCCAGAATAATAATAAAAAAACCCGCTTAAAAACGTTTTTGGCCCCTGGACTAGTGCATCTCTATGTTTTATTATAGTTCAAATCAGATTGGACACCGGGCTGTAAGTTTGACACCCCTGACATTTGCACTGTAAATTGTTTTATTTATGGTCTAATAAATTTAACATCAATGAAGGTTAGCCTGGGATGAACGCAAATTCCCATGATAAACCTCTGGGATTTTGGAGCACCAAATTGTAACAGTAGTTCAACATAACTATTGCATTCTTTAATTGATTCCCTGTCTTATTCTGCCCTCTAGTGGGTAATATCGAACATGCTGCTAACCCTGCCCAATAAATACTTTTAACGTTATTAAACACTCGTTAGGCAGGTTATTTGCACTTTTATAACATTGTTTTAATTTTTATTGAAAATAAATGCCTTTTTGATATGTGATGTGAAACTAGAGAAGAACGAACTCGGCAAAAGGCGGATTCGAAACCGCGGCGATCGCAGCTAAAAGCTAGACTGGTGGTTCAATACTTTAGCGTTGCGCCACTGGGGACGTTGATAGGCGAACCTCCTTTATCATACTTGATAGATAATGAAGAGTTATTATGTTGAAATAACGACTTATTATGTCGTTATAACGACTTATTATGTTGAAATAACGAGATATTATGTCGTTATATCAAGATATTAAGTCGTTATTTCAACATAATATCTTGTTATTTCAACATAATAAGTCGTTATTTCAACATAATAAGTCGTTATAACGACATATCTCGTTATTTCAACATAATAAGTCGTTATAACGACATAATATCTCGTTATTTCAAGATATTAAGTCGTTATTTCAACATAATAAGTCGTTATAACGACATAATAAGTCGTTATAACGACATAATATCTCGTTATTTCAACATAATAAGTCGTTATAACGACATAATATCTCGTTATTTCAACATAATAAGTCGTTATAACGACATAATATCTCGTTATTTCAACATAATAAGTCGTTATAACGACATAATATCTCGTTATTTCAAGATATTAAGTCGTTATAACGACATAATATCTCGTTATAACGACATATCTCGTTATTTCAACATAATAAGTCGTTATAACGACATAATATCTCGTTATTTCAAGATATTAAGTCGTTATAACGACATAATATCTCGTTATTTCAACATAATAAGTCGTTATAACGACATAATATCTCGTTATTTCAAGATATTAAGTCGTTATAACGACATAATATCTCGTTATTTCAACATAATAAGTCGTTATAACGACATAATATCTCGTTATTTCAACATAATAAGTCGTTATTTCAACATAATAACTCTTCATTATCTATCAAGTATGATAAAGGAGGTTCGCCTATCAACGTCCCCAGTGGCGCAACGCTAAAGTATTGAACCGCCAGTCTAGCTTTTACTGCGATCGCCGCGGTTTCGAATCCACCTTTTGCCGAGCTCGTTCTTCTCTAGTTTCACATCACATATCAAAAAAGGCATTTATTTTCAATAAAAATTAAAACAATGTTATAAAAGTGCAAATAACCTGCCTAACGAGTGTTTAATAACGTTAAAAGTATTTATTGGGCAGGGTTAGCAGCATGTTCGATATTACCCACTAGAGGGCAGAATAAGACAGGGAATCAATTAAAGAATGCAATAGTTATGTTGAACTACTGTTACAAGTTGGTGCTCCAAAATCCCAGAGGTTTATCATGAGAATTTGCGTTCATCCCAGGCTAACCTTTATTGAGGTTAAATTTATTAGACCATAAATAAAACAATTTACAGTGCAAATGTCAGGGGTGTCAAACTTACAGCCCGGTGTCCAATCTGATTTGAACTATAATAAAACATAGAGATGCACTAGTCCAGGGGCCAAAAACGTTTTTAAGCGGGTTTTTTTTATTATTATTCTGGGTTTGCAAACAAACTGCTTTGTAATATTTTCTAAAGATATAAAAATCAAAATAGGTGCTAATATATTGAAATAATAGGACACGGAGTGTCTATTTACAGTAAGTGCAAATAGCATCCCTTGTTGACAAACACTCTTTACAGTATAGCTCCAATGTCTGGTTGGGCCACTGAAGTTTAAAAAGGGACAGTTGTAATTCGATGTATTCAGTGGCGTAACAATAGCATGAAGGGTTTCAGATTTTGGCTTTTACAGCGATCGCTGCAGGGTCGAATCAGCATTTTGCAGAGCTCACCCAATAAAAGAGCTCACTCCTATTTTCTCATCATATACATTTTCAATAAAATGAAAATAATGTTCAAAAAGTGGAAATAAAATGTGAACAAGTGTTTAATAATATTAAAAGTGTTCATTGAGTAGGGTTGGTGGAAAGTGGAGGGGTTTTATTCTCCCAATAATGCAGCATCCATTTAATAATTTTAATAAATATAATCACTCTATATGATATTATTGCATCCTGTACAAAAATACTGTTGAAATAGACTTATTATGTTGAAATAACGAGATATTATGTCGTTATAACGAGATATTATGTCGTTATAACGACTTAATATCTTGAAATAACGAGATATTATGTCGTTATAACGACTTATTATGTTGAAATAACGAGATATTATGTCGTTATAACGACTTATTATGTTGAAATAACGAGATATTATGTCGTTATAACGACTTAATATCTTGAAATAACGAGATATTATGTCGTTATAACGACTTATTATGTTGAAATAACGAGATATTATGTCGTTATAACGACTTATTATGTTGAAATAACGAGATATTATGTCGTTATAACGACTTAATATCTTGAAATAACGCGATATTATGTCGTTATAACGACTTATTATGTTGAAATAACGAGATAACTTTTCGATTTTTTTTTTCCTCCCTACCAAGTTTTTTTTTTTTTTTTTTTTCACCATGCGGTTCAGGGCTTCCGTAAAAAATATTCATACAGAACATGTTTTTTAAAATAAATAAATAAATAATAATAATAATATATAAAACAAACTATTATTATTACATAAATCTATACCTATTATTTTATATATCAAAAGTAACATGTTGTCAACGTTTCCGCCATTTTGGTTGGAATCTAATGTCGAAATATAATGATTTGTGTTTTAAAACCCATGTAAAGAAGAACATAAACCTAAAGAGCAGCTAATTTTATATCACTACATAGCTACGTTAAGTATAGCCTAAGATCTGAACTTACCACAAAATATGCGACAGTTTAAGTATCCACACAGTGAAAACAGTTGTAAAGCCTCGGAATGGCGTCTCTTCTTGTCCTACTCTTTTACTTTCGTTTCTACCAGGTGACGTCATGTTTTCTTATAACTGCACTAATATAACACAAACTTACTCCCTCTAGTGGCGCAGAGCGTCATCACAATCTCAGTGAGTCTGTGGGGTTCACCAATAGACTGTAAAAAATATGGACGTAGTGTCGGTGACGTCACCCGTAGATTTCTGAAGAACATTTTTTTTTATTTTTTGAAACAACAGTAGGGGAATACAAAGACATTTAAATATATAAAACAATTAAATCAAAATTCTGTATCTTATATCAAAAATCAATCATATTTCTATTACATTAATTATCCTTTTCAACAGCTTAGATGTCTTAACAGCTTTTCGGTTGTATACTGTATTGATGTTAGAGTCATAAAAAATCTTCAAATCAGTGGAAAATAGTCTACCATTTGGTACAGACGATATACATTTTCCTTTATGTATATGATATTTCCCTAATAGAATAAGTTTAATTATATTATCCATTTCCAATAAACCAGTATCACAATCCACAAACAAGACCATTACATCAGTTATAGTAACAAACTTGTAAAACAAGTCAAAAAGAAACATAGAAACTTGAGACTAAAATAATTTAATTACAACTGAAGAATAAGTGTACAACTGTTTCTGTTTCTTTACAAAAACTATATAATGGCAAAAACCCTTCTTTAAATTCATTAATAAAATTGTTACATGGATAGTATCTGTTTATTATTTTAAAGGTGCCCTAGAATCAAAAATTGAATTTATATTGGCATAGTTAAATAACAAGAGTTCAGTACATGGAAATGACATACAGTGAGTCTCAAACCCCATTGCTTCCTCCTTCTTATATCAATCTCATTTGTTTAAAAGACTTCTGGAAAACACGCGGATCTCAACATAACACCAACTTTTACGTAACAGTCGGGATCATTAATATGTACGCCCCCAATATTTGCATATGGCAGCTCATGTTCAAGGCATTAGACAAGGAAAGGCAGTATTAACGTCTGGATCTGTACACAGACAAGGTAAGCAAGCAAGAACAACAGCGAAAAATGGCAGATAGAGCAATAATAACTGACATGATCCATTATAGCATGATATTTTTAGTGATATTTGTAAATTGTCTTTCTAAATGTTTCGTTAGCATGTTGCTAATGTACTGTTAAATGTGGTTAAAGTTACCATTGTTTCTTACTGTGTTCACGGAGACAAGAGAGCCATTGCTATTTTCATTTTTAAACATGTGCAGTCTGTATAATGCATAAACACAACTTCATTCTTTATAAATCTCTCCAACAGTGTGTAATGTTAGCTTTAGCCACAGAGCATAGCCTCAAACTCATACAGAATCAAACGTAAACATCCAAATAAATACTTTACTCACATAATTCGAAGCATGCATACAGCATGCATGACGAACATCTTGTAAAGATCCATTTGAGGGTTATATTAGCTGTGTGAACTTTGTAAATGCACTGTAATATAGTCGAGAGCTCGTGTGGCAGGGAGCACGCCATTTAAAGGGGCGGCGCTGCCAAAATCAGTGTATAGTTAATGATGCCCCAAAATAGGCAGTTAAAAAAATTAATTAAAAAAAATCTATGGGGTATTTTGAGCTGAAACTTCACAAACACATTCAGGGGACACCTTAGACTTATATTACATCTTGTGAAAAAGCATTCTTGGGCACCTTTAAAGTGAGTTTATCTGACTTTATTAGGAATTACAAATTTGACCACAAATTCTGAAAAACAAGGGAGTGGTAATCCTGTTTCCACTTCAACAGTGCCTTAGGTGAAACTTTTTTTTCTTTGGTTAATATTCTTCTAATATGCATATTATTAAATTTGTTATCCCTAATGGAAAGGCCCTCAACAGTCAGAGCAGGAAGAGAACCATGCAGGGTTATTCTTTAAATTTTTATTTTTTATTGGAATGATGATTTAAACAAACTCAACAAAGAGTTTTATTAAACAATAAACTTTAGTTTTCAGACATTAAACCAGGAAGAATTGAAGAGTATATAATTTTTCAAATGCACATTATATTTACACATTGGTCTAAACAGAAATGTGCTTAATGAATCTGTCTTAAAAGCATAATTCATCATATAATACATCCAAAATGTAAAAAAAAAAAAAAAAAAAAAAAAAAATCCCACTTTTTTTTAAGATATTTGGCATATTTCAGTGTCAGAACGGTGAATTTGGCTGAAAGGCAATACGTTTATGTAACCTTTATCCAAAATATTTACACTCTTTTATATACTGATAATTCACCAGCAAGTATGAAAAATGTAGTTAGACAAATATATATTCTGCTATAAATGTGCTTTGACATTGAAGTCATTTTACCCTATACTTTGACATGGGAAAAAACACTTTATGAGATTTGCTTATTGCTGGCCAAGTATATTTTGGAAATTTTTGTTCAGTTTTAAACACATGCACCTTGAGCTCAAGGTGTTGAATCAAAACAGATCTTCTAAAAGGTATTGGTCCACTTCCTGAAGAATTGAGATGAATTTGGCTTTCACAGTGTCACACACGTCACTGGTCACTGGCCACCCAGGGGTCAATGAAACCCTCTCGTTGTTAAAACAACGCTTCTGGTGGCTGAACATGGCAGCTGATGTCAAGAGGTACGTGCAAGGGTGCAGGGAATGTGCCATCTCAAAAAGTCCACGCCACCTTCCCTCCGGAAAACTACAACCTCTGCCCATTCCAAATCGCCCATGGTCACACCTAGGAGTGGATTTCATCACGGACCTTCCAGTCTCCGACGGATGCACCTGTGTTATGGTGGTGGTTGATCGATTCTCAAAGTCATGTCGTCTGATTCCCCTACGAGGACTTCCCACAGCTATGGAAACTGCAGAGATAATGTTTAACTGTGTTTTCAGATACTATGGACTTCCCGAAGATGTTGTATCTGATCGCGGACCACAGTTTACCTCCCGAGTCTGGAAATCATTCTTCAAGCTTCTAGGTGTGACCGTAAGCCTTTCCTCCGGCTACCATCCCCAAACGAACGGGCAAACGGAGAAGAAGATCCTACCTTTCCTACGTACCTTCTGTCACAGTCACCAGGACTCCTGGAACCAGTTTCTGGTTTGGGCCGAGTACGCCCAGAACTCCCTCCGTCAGTCTACCACTGGTCTTACTCCCTTCCAGTGCATACTCGGCTATTAACCCCCACTGTTCCCCTGGACCGGGGAACCGTCTGATGTCCCTGCAGGGGATTAATGGTTCCAAGAGAGCGAGAGGGTTTGGGACTCAGATCATCTCCAACTAGAGGCTGACCTTCGACGTTCCAAAGCATCCAACTACCAGCCAGGACAGAAGGTTTGGCTGTCGACCAGGGACATCAGGATGCGCCTGCCCTGTAGGAAGCTGAGTCCCAGATTCATTGGCCCCTTCAGTCAGATCAATCCCGTCACCTATCAACTACAACTTCCTCCTGAGTACAAGATTCACCCTATGTTCCATGTTTCCTTGCTAAAACCTCACCATCCCTCTGTTCCTCTCCCCACAGAGCCTGGCGAATCCGAAGAACCCCCCCTTCCACTCATCGTGGACGACGGAGCAGCCTACCTGGTTCGAGACATTTTGGACTCCCGGCACCGTGGTGGTCACCTGGAGTACCTGGTGGACTGAGAGGGGTACGGTCCCGAAGAACGGTCATGGGTTCCCAGAAATGATATACTCGATCCAAGTCTACTAGAAGAGTTCCATGCCAGTCATCCCGATAGACCAGCTCCGCATGGCAGAGGCTGAACACCACGACGTCGGGGGCCACCTCATTCTGAACTGTTCAATAAACGATCCTTATATTCCACCAGTGTCTCCGTCCCCTTCTGTTTGTAACAGATCTCCTGAATTTTGTCATTAAAGACCTTTATATTGAAGCTCCTTCATCTACATGTGTTTCACAGAACCAACCCCTGACATTAACATATAATTTAAACATATATTAAAGTTTTATAGCTGCAAAATTCAAATTAAACTGTATTACAGACATGATTATAAATTAATAAATGATTATTATTATTATTAAATGAACATGTTTAACATGTTCAAGCAAAAATTGCAGCAAAATAATGCATTTAAATATTTTTTTTAATTGCATGTACACTCATAATTAAGATGTGGATTTGAAAATGCATTCAGAGCTGATCATGTCCTTCATGACCACAGTGTATCATCTTCTGATGGCAACAATTTTTTTCTTCTTTTTTCTAGAGTGTGTGAAAGAGGGGTTTAAACATCAGAGTTAGTTTTGGGAATAGAAATTATTATTATTAAAACAAAACTTGTCAGCATCCAGATGGACTACATGTTGTTTTATTAAAGACCTAGATTGATGCATAAACAACAATCAGAATGGTAAAGAGAGAAAAAAAAAATTACAACCATACTATAGCATGCAATAATCTCAGACAGGTTGTCTAAAATTATTTCTATGAGAAGCCTAAGTAACCTGTTGTAAAGCACCGCCGCTGTTTCAGCACTATAACATACACATGTTCTCTGCAAGGTGTTGTAACCATAAATACATGGTAATAATCTACAGGTTCTATCACTGACGGATGCGCATAAACTTCAGAAACACTGACACTGACATCAAAAGAGAGTTTGCACTGGCACAAACAGGCTCTTGAAATTCAGTGTCAAATATGTGAAATTTGAGTCAAATATGTGAAATCTTCTACAAACATGGAAACAATGCAGGAAACAAAAGACAAATGCATGTTAGAAAAGCTTTATTAATTAATTTGCACTTTTATCAAAGTTATCAATCGAACAAGATTAGCAAATGTTCTTATAGCAAGCTAGCTGATGGAGAAATTAATGCACATTGTCACTATTTTAGATAGATTGTACATGCAGTTAACTGGTTAATAGTAATATGACAACAGTATATGTACAGAATCAACGTCATTAAATGAGATTTGAGAGATTAAGTACCCTGACAGCAACATAGTGTGGCCCAGATCCGGCCCACATCTGTTACATGCAATAACACGTAGACCAGATATGGGCCGGATCTGGGCCAACACTATGTTGCTGTCAGTGTAAAATGTCAAAATGAATGTATATAAATGGTATTTGCATGCACTTGGTTTAAAATGCACATAATTAGAGCCCAGGGAACAGGTAGAATTTCCTTCTAAGGGTATTCCTTTCAATACATGGCAGCATGTGCACGTTCCTGTTCGCTAAATCGTGTTTTTCCATGCGTGAGATGACCTGTAAAACAAAAAAAACAAAAAAACATTTGAATTTAACAAGAAGTAAACACATTCATTTTATCTGAGCAACCCAGCCAGCAGAGCCATGTGGGGCCCAAATGGGTTTGACCTGGGCTATCTAACTGGGACCCAGCCAGTTTTGCACCCAGTTTCCATGGAGGCCCCACATGGGTTAGCCCAGATGAACTGAACACTGCTCAGTGTGCACACTACAGGCTGTTAAATGAAACACAGAAACATGCTGGAGTTAATGAGATAATTAGGTGATAATGAGCAGAATCACTGAAGGACAGAGAAACAACAAGAACTACGACTTCAGCCACAGCCTTCGATGAAATCAACTGAAGATAAAAGACATTAAATCTCTGAAGATCTGATTAAACATCTCCACAAACAGCTTTACCAGCTTCACTTATCACTAACCAGACTGACTTTATTTCTGACATTCATCTGCAAAAGTTGTTATTGAGAATTACCAGAGGTTTAGATGTTGATGATTTGTTGAAAATACGTTTGGTTTGATGTCACCGTGATCGAGGTCAGCACTTACTTCAGTTAGGCAGTTTGACTCTTAACTATAACTTTTAATTTTTTCTCTGGCTGTTTGTTATGGCAAGAAAAACAAGAGACAATGTGGTCGGCTGCTAAATGATAAAAATATAGTCATCATTTAGAGGCTTAATTCATTGATCTAATGACTGAACTTTATATGAGCAAAATGTGATTAACTTTGTGCTGGATCTTTCCTTGAATTACAACAATAAAATTGTTTTAATCAGAAAATTTGAAAAACACATTGTTCACTAAACACTTCAAACCTCCTGCAAGATTCACTTACACAGACATCAAGAATCAGCGTATGAATCTCAACAATAGTGACATGCTTCATGCTGCAATGCATTCTGGGAGCCATGGATGAGTTTTGTATGATGCACTCAGAATGCATTGCACCATGAAGCATGTCACCATTGTTGAGATTCATATGCTGATTCTTGATGTCTGTGTGCGAGTAAAACTCACAGGAGCCCAAAATATGTAAATGGTGTGTTATAAATCATTTGATGTTCTGATTAAATTCTATTATTCTCTTGCTGTAGAATCATAACAATAAAACAGAATTAATAACATAGTACCCGTATAAACCTCCCACATAATATCAATGAGTTATATATGATGATTATATTCTTATCATCAATCAGCTTACAGCATCTGATTATATTTTCTCTTGCTGTTCTCACCATAACAAACAGACACAGCTGTCAAGAGAAAAACTACTGTTAAAAAGTCAAGAGCCTGACTAAAGCACACACTGATCGCCACAATGGTAACATCAAATCAAACTATTACTTTCAAATAAGTAATCAACATCTAAGCCTCTTCTTAATTCTTAATACGAACTTCTGTAGATGTCTGACAGAAATAAAGTCAGTCTGGTTAGTAATAAGTGAAGCTAATGTTGTTTGTGGAGTTGTTTAATCAGATCTTGAGAGATGTAATGTATTTTATCTTCAGAATTAATTATAGAAATTAAAATTAAATTAAAATTATAGAAAAAAAAACATCTGTCATTATTAAAGTTATACATATTAAAGTTCCTGGCACAAAGTGTGGATGAACATTAAAGTATCTTCTTTTTTAACAAAATGGAAACAGTTCAGTTGCTTTAACCATTTCTACAGAATCTTTGAATATGACCAAAATAAACAGGTGTGAGCTACACATCAGTCTCATATCAGCAATCAGTGTTTTTGAGCACTTACTAGGGAGGCAGGACATAAAACAGACCATGTCTTTCTTGTACACAGTGCTGTCTGATTCAGGCGGCCTGTCTTGAATATACACATCTGAGCACTCTGAACAGAGACATTGTTATTGAGTACAAAGAGAAATGAAAAATAACAAAACAACCACTGAGTTTTATCAGTCATGTCGCACCTTCTCTGCTGGCTTGGATCAGAATAATCTTTGGTTTGTCAATCAGAGCAGGACAATTCACTGAGTTCAGATGGATGAAAATGTCGTCAACAAAGAAGTAATCACTGGAGTCACTGGCACCTAAAATGACATCTTTATTACCGCTTCTTCCCCCGTGAGACATCAGAACCACGAAGGTGCTGTCCGAGTCTTTATGGTCAGAACGTGCAGCAAAGTTTCTGACTGCAGCATATATTTCCTGTGAATTTTTTTTTTTTTTTTTAAGAAATGCATGTATGAAATGCATAGTACAATTAGATTTAAAGATACCCCAGCAGTGCATATTTTAGATCAGTTGATTTACTGTCTTGTTTGTTGATATTATAAGACAAAACAATACTGCAAGAAGCAATAGATGAATGAATAAAAATATATAACATCATATGAAAATGCAATGACGGAAGCCATTAAAACTGTTGCTGGATCAAAATCTGGAAAGAAAAAAAAAGGCTCCAGAAAAACATTTTTCAAACTAAATAAAAAAAACAGATATAAATATACTGTCACATGTCTCGTGTTTCTGTTTCCCCTGGGACCTAGTTTTCTGTCTGTCAGTTAATTATGTAATTAGTTTCCACCTGTGTTAATCATCATCCTCATTAGTTCCTTTGTTTGAGTTGTGTATATATACCCTGTGTCTTCCTCCATTCTTTGTCCGTTCTCGTTTATGTAAGATGTGTATCCCGTGTTTCTGTGATTAAAACTCTACTCCTTACCCTTTCTGTCGTCACTGTGCCTTTGATCTACACGCACTGTAACATATACATAGGGCTGCGCAATTATTAATCGCGATTAATCGTGCAAAATAAAAGTCTGTTTACGTAATATATGTGTGTTAACAGTATAATAATTATGTATATATGAATACACACGTGTATATTTAAGAAAATGTTTTATATATATAATATTTATATTTATTTATAATTATATATATATTTATACATGCATATATTCCTTAAATATATATGTATGTGTGTATTTATCGCGATTAATAATTGTGCAGCCCTGCATATACACTGCCAATTTTGAAGTTCTTGAGATCAAGGTTTGCTTTAGTTGAACTCTTGACCCTTTAGTCAAGCTCAACAAGCCAGAAAGTTTACATTAGAAATCAAATTAATATTAATATGCTTCTGGAGGCTTAACTGAAACAGAAATAGTTCATTAAAACAGAGATACTTTGCCTCATTTCTCTTATGTTTCAGAATTTTGTCCTTAACCTCTTAACTGTCACGATCCCACTGGTGGGACGCCTCTCAGCCAGCACACCCATGTAGGGCCCACATGGTTTAGCCCAGATGAAATGAACATTGTTCAGAGTGCACACTACAGGCTGTTAAATGTAACACTGAATCAGTGTTGGATTTAATGAGATAATTAAGTAATTAATTGAGTGATGATTGAGAATTAATGAAGATAGCTGCTGTTAACAAGAAGAATGAATGAAAGAAAGAGAAACAACAAGAACAGAAAAAATCGAAACACTAGAACTAGAACTGACTTAAGCCGCAGCCTTAGATGAAATCAACTGAAGATAAAAGAAGACATTAAATCTCTCCAGATCTCAGCAGAGGAGGATTAAACAACTCCATATACAGAAGCTCTTATTGAGAATTAAGAGACTGTTGTTGATGTTTTATTGAATTTTTTTTTTATGTTACCATCATGGTGATCAGAGTTTACTTTAGTTGAGTAGTTTGACTTGTTTTTATAATGTCAGGGTTTCTCTGGCTGCTGTAACTGAATTAGTTATGGCAAGAAAAACAAGAGAAAACTCAATCTGATGCTGTGTCTGCTTCATGATAAGAATATAATCACTGCACAGTGGCTTGATTCACTGATCTTATGACTGAGTTTAATATGAGCAATATCTTACTGTGTTTTATTGTGATTCATGTAAAGATCCAGCACAGATTTAATCAGAAAATCTGAATGAGTTTTAAAACAGATTGTATACTAAACACTTTGATCTTAATGCTGCAATGCATTCTGGGGTCCATGGATGAGTTTTGCATGATGCACCCAGAATGCATTGTGGCATGAAGCATGTCACCACTGTTGAGATTCATACGCTGATGGTAGATCTCTGTGTGTGAGGAAGTTTTGTTGGAGTTTGAAAGTGTTTAGTGTACAATGTGTTTTAAAATTCATTCAGCTTTTCTGACTAAAACGGTTTTATCATTGTATTTCTAGAAGAGTCAACACAAACTTAACATTTTATTCATATAAAGCTCAGTCATTAGATCAGTGAAATAAGCCACTACATGACAGTTATATTCTTATCATAAAGCAGCTGATCATATTTTCTCTTGTCATTGTTGCCATAACAAAAGCTACAACAGCCACAGTAAAACTAACACTAAAAAAAGTCAAGAGTAAAACTGCCTAACTAAAGCAACGACTGACCTCGATCATGGTGACATCAAACAAAACTATTATTTTCAACAAATCATCAACATCTAAAACCTCTGTTAGTTCTCAATAAGAGCTTCTGTAGATGAATGTCAGAGATAAAGTCAGTCTGAGGTGAGTTTCCCGAAAGCATCGTTAGCCAACTATGGTCGTAAGTCCCATTGAACTCTATTGGTAACGACGGAACTTGCGACCATAGTTTGCTTTGGGAAACGCACCCCTGGTTAGTAATAAGTGAAGCTGGTAATGCTGTTTGTGGAGATGTTTGATCAGATCTTCAGAGATTTAATGTCTTTTATCTTCAGTTGATTTCATCGAAGGCTGTGGCTGAAGTCATAGTTCTTCAGTGATTCTGCTCGTTATCACCTAATTATCTCATTAACTCCAAGACCAATTCAGTGTTACATTTAATAGCCTGTAGTGTTCACACTGAGTAGTGTTCATTTCATCTGGGCTAAACCATGTGCTAAACAAGGGTGTGCTGGTTGGGAGGCGTCCGACCAGTGGGACTGTGACAGTTAAGGGGTTAAACACTTGTTTGCAGAGAACAATGCTCTGTGGTCTGATCCAATCGGACTGGAGGGCTCCTCCTGCTCAGGCTGCTCAACTAAATCCATGAAAACATGTAATAAAAAACAAAACAGACAAATTAAAATATATATAATATATTCATATTTCAAATATATACACAAAGAATCTTAAAACTGTACCATTTCGTATATATATATATGACTACTATAAGACTACTACATGAATGCTTCACTAATAAAGTTATTTTTACCTTCTGCAAGTCTAAACTCAAGGTTTTGTGCATGATCCTTTTGTTTCATGTTTTGCAGCACTTTTACTGCAATAGTCCCAGCATTATCACTGTACTGCTGCACCATCTTATCCACGACTTCCTAACGATCAGCGTTCTCAATCTTACTTCGAGAAATAAGTTCAATCTCTGATCCTACACCATTCCACAGGTGCCAGATGAATACTTTGAGATCTTTATCCACAAAATTCTCAAGTGTGTCAATCATCAACTTTTTAGTTGTGTCCATTTTCTGTCACTATAGGAGAAAAAGGAAAAAACAGTCTTGACTGATCTGAGATCATCATAAAGTGACTGTGCTCCTTAAACAGTTCACTTAAACCACACAGCAAAATCCCCAGTGTTAAATGAACACCCAAAGTGTACATATGACTCCATCTTACCGGGTGTTAAAAAGTAACACTGAAGCAGTGTTAAAGTTAATGAGATAATTGATTGATGATTGAGTGATGATTGACAATTAGTGGAGACACCTGATGATAATAAGCAGAATCACGGAAGAAACAACAAGAGAAAAAGAGAGAGACACAACAACTACAACTGACTTCCAGCCATTAAACATTATTACACTTATTATTAACCAGTTTGATTTGATTTCTGTCATACATCAACAAAAGTTCTTACTGAGAATGAACAGATGTTTAGATGTTAATGTTTTAATGAAATTTAGTTTGAAGTCACCATGATGGTGAAAAGCATTTCCTTTAGTTGGACTCTTGACTCTATTTATTAACATTAATTTATCTCTGGCTGCTCCAACTTTGTGTTTGTAGAGCACATTTGTTATGGCCAGAGAAACTCTGATCTGAGCTGTGTTTCCCAAAAGTGCTGTGAGCCAAAGTTGATCAATTTAGGTTTACAATGCTTTGGAAAGCACAGTCATAATGGTTATTTTCTCATTGTGAAATGGCCAGATTCATTGGTGACATCCAGTATTAACTGGTGATATAGATGTTATATTATTTCTTTATAGTAAATCTCTGTTAGCGCTTGAGATCCAGCAGAGCTTTTATAATCTGAAGGGTTTTTTGAAACACACACAGACATCAAGAATCAGCATATGACCCTCAACAATGGTGACAATCAAACAAAGTGCTTCATGTTGCAGTGCATGATGGGAGCCACCAATCAAAACTCATCCATGGCTCCCATCATGCATTGCTGCATGAATAAATTATGCAGCTGAATTGTCCTGTAATTTTTGTAGATTGTTCATGTTTGCTTTTATTTTTCTGTTGTTTTGTTGTGACAGTAGCTTGTTTTGTGATGTTCAGAGTTGATCTGTTTGTCAGTATTTTGTATTTATTTATCGTCACCGTTCTTGAGAATCAGATGCTGATTCTTGATGTCTGTGTGTGTTTAAACACTGAAGCTTCAGTGCATAATGTATTCTTAAAAAAAGGAAAAAATAAAGTCATACTATTGATGGATCTCAAGCTGTAAAATCACAGGACTACAACCATTAATACTAAAGCTACACTTCAAGCACCCAGTCAGATAATTAGACTCTAAACGACATCAGGCCATCACATGATCATTTTGTCGTGACTGTATCATATTTTCTCTGACTATAACAAATGTGCTTTACAAACACAAAGTTGGAGCAGCCAGAGAAAAGTTAACAATAAAAGGTAAAGAGTCAAGAGCCCAACTAAAGCAAACGCTGACCTCTTTCATAGTGACTTGAAATGAAACATTCATAAAACATTAATTAACACCTTTTTTCTCTCTTTCCTTCAGTGATTCTGCTTATTAACATCAGGTGTCTCCACTAATTGTCAATCATCACTCAATCATCAATCAATTATCTCATTAACTTTAACACTGCTTCAGTGTTACTTTTTAACACCCGGCAAGATGGAGTCATATATACACTTTGGGTGTTCATTTAACACTGGGGATTTTGCTGTGTAGGTCTGTATCTGTCACAGAGACGAACTCCGTGATTCCCTCCTCTGACCATCAGAGGGAGCCCTCTCCCGAATACTAACACACACGCACCACACACTACATTTCCCATAAGCCCATGCCTTGGACTGATTGCTGCAAAAGCTGATACCCATTACCCGGACTATAAGAGACACTCTCACACACCAGCACATCATGAAGTCTTGTTTTGCCCCGGTGAACATTTCTGAGCGTTACTATTCTGTCTGTCTGTCTGTCTGTCTGTCTGACTGTCTGCTGCTGATCCAGTTTGTCACCCGTTATCGACCCTTTGCTGCCTGCCTCTGACCCTTGCCTGATACATTGACTAGTGAGTGATGTCTGCCTGTCTTGACCAACTGCCTGATATCTGACCACGATTCTGCCTGTCCCTGTTATTCCTGTCTGCTCCTGTTTGACCTTGCCTGTACGACTACCGCTGTTCTTAATAAAAGCATGCAAATGGATCCCTGCCACAGTGATGATTCGTTACAGTATCATGTAGTGTGCTATGCCGTATAATGTACTTCATGTAATAAGATTTCACTCCGTACGAAACTTCAAAAAGCACTTCTTCTCTGCTGTGAAATAGTGGTGTATGTTACAGTTTTTGCACATCACTTTGGGTGTTCCTGCACATCCAGGAACCCTGCATCTTCCCTTCTTATAATACATTGTGGCCAATGAGAGGTATTGCCCAAAACATCCTCGAAAATTACCCCTTATCGCACAACTTTGCCCTGAGGCAACAAAAACAGAAACTGAATTTCTTAACATGCAAAATAAAAAAAAACTTCATAAAACCTGGCAAAAGGCTTCTCTACACCTTCATACACACACACATATTTTTTTCGCCATTATGTAGTTTTTGTAAAGAAACCGAAAAAAATGGTACACTTATTCTTCAGTTATAATTAAAGTATTTTGGTCCCAAATTTCTATTTTTAAATTTTTTTGACTTGTTTTACAAGTTTGTTACTATAACTGATGTAATGGTCTTGTTTATGGATTGTGATACTGGTTTAGTGAAAATGGATAATATAATTAAACGTGTTCTATTAGGGAAATATCATATACATAAAGCAAAATGTATATCGACTGTACCAAATGGTAGACTATTTTCCACTGATTTTAAAATTTTTTATGACTCTCTAACATCAATACAGAACAATCGAAAAGCTGTTAAGACATCTAAGCTGTTGAAAAGGATACTTAATGAAATAGAAACATGATATAAGATACAGAATGTTGATTTAATTGTTTTATATATAAATATCTTTGTATTCCCCTACTGTTGTTTCAATAAAAAATAAAAAAATGTTCCTCAGAAATCTACGGGTGACGTCACCGACACTATCCATATTTTTTTACAGTTTCATGTTTGAACCACAGACTCACTGAGATTGTGATGACGCTCTGCGCCACTAGAGGGAGTAAGTTTGTGTTATATTAGTGCAGTTATAAGAAAACATGACGTCACCTGGTAGAAACGAAAGTAAAAGTGTAGAACAAGAAGAGACGCCATTCCGAGGCTTTACAACTGTTTTTACTGTGTGGATATTTAAACTGTCGCATATTTAGTGGTAAGTTCAGATCTTAGGCTATACTTAACGTAGCTATGTAGTAATATGAAATTAGCTGCTCTTTAGGTTTATGTTCTTCTTTACATGGGTTTTAAAACACAAATCATTATATTTCGCCATTAGATTCCAACCAAATTGGCGGAAACGTTGACAACATGCATAAATTACTTTTGATAGCTTGCGATTTAGCCTATATAGATGAAAAGTGTCTGCTAAATTAATAAATAAGTGTAAATATATGGCACATTCAAGTTCTACAGCTTGTGCTCTAATTATTTATTTATTTTTTCTCTCAGCATCAACAGGAAGGAGAGACAGAGATCAGAATCTCCAGATCCCAGCGGTGTGTCTGTGAAGAGCAACGCATCTATGAACGAACCCCATAGATTCAGTGATGGACCAGTGACCTCTGACCCCAGGTAAGACACTGGGCATTTTAGCATTGACAGATGCTTTTATTCAAAGTGTTTTATAGTGCATTCCAGAAGCCTGCAGTGGCTGAGTTGTTACTGTCTCTATTGGATGAACTCTTTGTATTGCTTATTTGTTAATGGCTTTAGATGAAAAGTGTCTGCTAGAATAATAAATAAGTACAAATGTTTGGTGCATTCAAGTTAAACAGTATAGCTACTGAAAATTCAGTTTTGTGTGTCTTTTGTCAACTTCAGCAGGAGGAACAGACAGAGATCAGAGTCTCCAGATCCCAGCGGTGTGTCTCTGAAGAGCAACGCATCTATGATGGAACCCCATACATTCAGTGATGGACCAGTGACCTCTGACCCTCCGTTAGTATTAATATTGTTGTAGTGCATCTCAGATGAATAATTATTTTAATGGAAAAACTCAGTGAGAATACAAACAAAAATCTCAGCAACAAAAATGAAATACCACTAAATAATATCCAAAAATGGAGTATGCAACACATGAAGAGGAGTGCAAAAATCATATCTAGTAACTAGGGGTGTGACGAGACAGGTAGCTCACGAGACGAGACGAGACACGAGATTGAGTTCATGAGAACGAGACAAGATTTTTAGCAACATTTTTGCGAAATCCTCAATGAGGAAATACATGACTAAAAATATTCTGCAGGTTAATTTGAAATGTTTGAACTAATCATCTTGTAATGAATGTCATTTCAGTTCTACTTTCTTAGTATGAATTATCATATGCAGTAAAAGACCACAATACTCAAGTACTGTAAAAGGTTTTGCTACAAACTCAACTGACTGACTTCTCTTCTGTATGATTTCATATTCAGTCTCTTCAGACCTTACTGTACATTATTTATTAATCTTTGTTAATGTTAGTTAATAAAAATAGTCATTCATTGTTAGTTCATGTTAGTCCACAGTTTGCAAATACAAATCTTGATTTTAATAATGTATTACTAAATGCTGAAAGCAACATTAAGATTAATAAATGCTTGAAGTATTGTTCTTTCTTAGTTTATAACTAAAGTAGTAAACTATTGTTAACTAATGAAACATTATTTTGAAGTGTTACCATAAAAATTAATAACAGTTTTCTCTTAGTCATATTAAGTGCAACCATAATCAAAGTCCTCTCACAATATTCAAAGTGCAAATAGAGACGAGAGTTTTCTTCAAGCATGATACAGAGCTGAGAGATGGTTACAACTACACAGCCCAGCCTAAGATAGCTTTCATATTGGGAAATATTTGCATGCATCAAGGAGTCGCTTTTAAAATGCAGGGTATTGAAATCATCATAATTGAATGCGCGCTTGTGTTTACTTTCGATTTCGCGATTGCGTGTAACTCTGTATAAGGATCAGTGGTGACCGTTATCCGGCTGAATTAAATGCTTTTTATTTCTATAAAAACCAAAGCAACAGTGTAGGCGTAATGCAAATGTAGCGGTGGCATATTCAATCCTAATTTCACCCTCACACTCTGCCATGGCAATATCACTCACGAGACAGCTTTTCACCTCAACGAGAAATCACATTTTAATCTTTCTTTTTGTCTTCTTCCTTTTTTTTCTCCTTTTGCTTTTGAATCATTCTCACAGTATTTGATGTCATACGTCTATTTTTTTCACCATTTCTTACCTTCATCTCTTTTCAAGCACATCCTTTGATGTGGAACAAAAGCACAATTTTGGAACTTTGTATTATAGCAGTTCTCATGTTACTGTCTCAGTTGGATGAACTGTTTGCATTGATTATTTGTTAATGGCTTTAGATGAAAAGTGTCTGCTAGAATAATAAATAAGTACAAATGTATGGTGCATTCAAGTTATACAGTTCAGCTTGTGCTCTTAAATTCAGTTTTGTGTGTCTTTTGTCAACTTCAGCAGGAGGAACAGACAGAGATCAGAGTCTCCAGATCCCAGCGGTGTGTCTCTGAAGAGCAACGCATCTATGATAGAACCCCATACATTCAGTGATGGACCAGTGACCTCTGACCCTCCGTTAGTATTAATATTGTTGTAGTGCATCTCAGATGAAGAATTATTTTAATGGAAAAACTCAGTGAGAATACAAACAGAAACCTCAGCAACAAAAACGAAATACCACTAAATAATATCCAAAAATGAAGTATGCAACACATGAAGAGGAGTGCAAAAATCATAGTAGGCGTAATGCAAATGTGGCAGTGGCATATTCAATCCTAATTTCACCCTCATACTCTGCCATGGCAATATCACTCACGAGACAGCTTTTCACCTCGACGAGAAATCTCGTCACATTTTAATCTCACACCCCTCGTCACACCCCTACTAGTAACCAATATATTTCTGATGGTATTTAATGGTCATTCTAATGACTGCAATAATGACTGCTCCTTTCTTTTTATTTACAGCATGGTGGAGAAACAAGGGCTGATCAGATCTGTGCCGTATTCTACTTCCCTCTATCAGGACAAAACTGAAGCAGTCCTGCAGAACCATGTACTGGAGACCAGAGACTTGCAGAGAGTAATAGACCAGCACAAAACCAGCATGAAGAACAAATACAAGAGATTATTTGAGGGAAACAAACTCCAAGAGAATGAAACCCTCCTGAACAGGATCTACACACAGCTCTACATCATAGAGGGAGAGAGAGAAGGAGTGAATGAAGAACATGAGGTTTTACAGATGGAGAAATCAGCAAGAACACAACATTCACAAGACACTAAAATCTACTGCAATGACATCTTCAAAGCCTCACCTGAACCAGGATGTGAGGAGAAAGACCAAATCAAGACTGTTCTTACTAAAGGTATTGCTGGAATCGGAAAAACCGTCTCTGTGCAGAAGTTCATTCTGGATTGGGTTGAGGGAAAAGCCAATCAGGATGTAGATTTCATGTTTGTGCTTCCATTTCGAGAGCTGAACTTGATCCGAGATCATCAGTACAGTCTTCACAGACTTCTGCTGGACTTTCATCCTGAACTTCAAGATCTGGACTCAAAGATTTATGAGGAGTGTAAAGTTGTGTTCATCTTTGATGGTCTGGATGAAAGCAGAATGACAGTGATGTTTTCAGATGCTCAGAAAGTTTCTGATGTGACTGAGACTTCATCTGTTGGTGTGTTGATGTCAAACCTCATGAAAGGAGAGCTGCTTCCCTCTGCTCTTATCTGGATCACCTCCAGACCAGCAGCAGCCAATCAGATCCCCTCCAAATACGTCAACCGTCTGACAGAGATTCAGGGATTCAATGAGCCTCAGAAGGAGGAATTTTTCAGGAAGAGAGTCAGTGACGAGCATCAAGCCAGCAGAATCATCTCACACATCAGAAGAGCAAGAAGCCTCCACATCATGTGCCACATACCTGTCTTCTGCTGGATCTCATCCACTGTGCTTCAGAAGCTCCTGAAAGAAGATCTGATTGCAGAAATCCCTCAAACTCTGACTGAAATGTACATCCACTTTCTGCGGATTCAGATCAACATGAGGAATCAGAAGTATGAAGAGAGAGATCCAGAGAAACTCCTGCAGTCCAACAGAGAAGTGATTGTGAAACTTGCTGAAGTGGCTTTCAAACAGCTGATGAAGAGCAATGTGATGTTCTATGAGGAGGACCTGAGAGAGAGCGGCATAGATGTCACTGACGCCTCAGTGCGTTCTGGGATTTGCACTGAGATCTTTATGGAGGAATCTGTGATTCATCAGAGGAAAGTCTACAGCTTCATTCATCTGAGTGTTCAGGAGTTTCTCGCTGCTTTCTATTCATTTTATCATTATGTAATGAAAAATGTTGACTCATTGCAGTTTTTGGATGTAATTCATAGTCTTCATAGGGAAGCAGTAGATAAAGCCCTTGAGAGTGAGAATGGACATCTGGATCTGTTCCTGCGGTTCCTGCTGGGCATCTCACTGGAGTCCAATCAGAGACTCTTACAGGATCTACTGACACGCACAGAGAACAGCTCAGAGAGCATCAGGAGAACCACACAGTACGTTAAAGAGAAGATCAATGTTGAACATGGACTCTCCCCTGAAAGATCCATCAATCTGTTCCTCTGTCTGCTGGAAGTGAAAGATCAGACTCTGTCCAGAGAGATTCAGGAGTTTGTGAAATCAGACAAACACTCAGAGAAGAAACTCTCTCCTGCTCACTGCTCAACAATCGCCTACATGCTTCAGATGTCAGAGGAGGTGCTGGATGAGCTGGACCTCAAGAAATACAACACATCTGATGAGGGAAGAAGAAGACTGATACCAGCTGTGATCAACTGCACAAAAGCCCTGTGAGTGTTTAATCATCTCTTTACTAATTTCTAAATCTACTTACATTTTTTGTTGTTGTTGTTGTTGTTGTTGTTGTTGTTGTGCTGCAGATTATTTTACGAGAGTGAATCTGATATTATATTATCAGTGTGGAAAAGTTACAAATTTGATATTCATATGCTGCTCTCTTTCAGACTTTCTGGCTGCAATCTCACTGCCCTGGATTGTGAGATTGTGTCATCAGCTCTACAATCTTCAAAATCTGTCCTGAGAGACCTGGACTTGAGTAACAATGACCTGCAGGATTCAGGAGTGAAGATTATTTCTGATGGACTGAAGAGTCCAAACTGTCAGCTGGAGATACTGAGGTTTGGGTTCAATATGTTGATTAATGATTATTAAATAGTTAGTGTTCCATACTTTAAAATTTCCTCCACTTTACTGTCTTGTGTGTCTGCAGATTGTCTGGCTGTATGGTGACAGAGGAAGGCTGTGGTTATCTGTCTTCAGCTCTGAGTTCAAACCCCTCACACCTGAGAGAGCTGGATCTGAGCTACAATCACCCAGGACAATCAGGAGTCAAGCTGCTCAACGACAAACTGAAGGATCCAAACAACAAACTGGAGAAACTCAGGTATGTGGGACAATGATGACTCATACATGTCTGTATGCGATTGGTGTCACCTAAGAGGAATCATTTAACAAATGTTTTTGAAAATCTGTTTCTCTGTGAAAATGCTGTCCTCCAGTTATTTTTACAATACAGCAGAATTCACTAATTTGTGGCATAATGTTGATTCTTACAAAAAATAATTTTTAAAAATTGTTCTTATTTTGAAGGTTACAGTGAGGCACTTACATTAAAAGTGAATGGGGCTGATCTGTAAATGTTAACCCCTTAAACCCGAAGTGTACTGCCAGCAGTGCATCCCCCCTCCCCCTTGCGAAAAAAATCTTAATCAAATTACAGAGTAGAATGCAACAAGCATAATTGTTTTCGGGTTTGAGTAAACTTGAGCGAGTTTTTGAATGTGAAGCCCCCCAGACCCATAGGTATAATATACGGATGCAGCATTTATGTCACGTTTTCGCACGTAACTTCATTAAACATGCGTAGATCGTGGAAAATGCACATCATTATTTACAGCAGATTTTCATAATTAAAAGGAGCACAAACTTACCACAATCCGTCACTTAGATCTAAATAAAACCCCACAGATGCACATATAGCTAATTAAAAAAATAAGGTAACTGTCACGCGGCGTTTTCACTTGTAACTTTGTGAAACATGATAGAAAACATGATAGATGGTAGAAAACATCATTAATTACAGTGGATGTTGAAATGAGTCCAAAATCAACATAATCCATTGTGTCAATCACAAATATTCCTCACGAAGTGAGGTAGCATATTTGGCTAAAAACATGTCTCTCATCTTTCTGAGATGCAATCGTGTTACTGGACCTGTCCATGCTTGTTTTCCAACATCGTTGCAAATATTTTGGAAGCTCTACCAATTTTATATTAGAGTCAGGTCTAGCAATGCCAGACCTACCTCTATATTTGGGCAATGCGACGAACCAATCGGGTGGTGTGCGCAGATGAATTGCACTTTGATCTTCAAAAAGTTGAGAAACTCCATGGACATTGGAGTTGAGAAAAAAAACAATGATGGGGTGGGCTAATCACCCCGTGCATAGAGACGCGACACATTTATATAAGTTGTGCGTTTTGCCCCAGAGCGCAAGGCTATCTTGGTTCCAAATGCTGTAACTTTTGATTACTTTATGCTATCACCACAAAATCTTATCCAGGTGCAGCTCACATGTAGAGGAACTTCACAATAAATTATTAAATAATTATTATTGACGAAAAATTCTAAGAATTATCCTGCTACTAGTTATTGCATGTCAAATAAGAAAGATATCTAAAAATTCCTGTGAACACACTTATTTTTGTCTTTTATCAGCTGTTTCTCAGCATGAGAATGTCCAAATGTAATACAAATTTATTTTCTAAAAGAGGATCAACGTATAAGCTGTTGAAAGTTTCTCCATCCACATCGATCCATCATAAACATATTCCACACAGCTCTGGGGGGGTTAATAAAGGCCTTCTGAAGCGAAGCAGTTAAATCCATATTTATCAAGTCATGAAGTAAAATATCTAGTTTCCGCCAGACCAACTTCCGTATTCAAATTACGAAAAAAACAGAACTGGCGTAGCATCAGTTAAGCTTTTTCTGTAAGTTGAAAAGGGAAGGCATAGGATGTAGCGTAAGCTTTTTGAACTGCAAGAGTTTAACACATTCTTACGAAAGGTGGTCTGGCGGAACCTAGATATTTTATTTCACCACTTGTTAAATATGGATTTTGTTTTACACAAACACATCGCAATAATCGCATTGCTAAGGCAATAATCCAACCATAAAAAAGACAGTTCATAAATAACATACAAGTTTAAAAGAAATAATGTTTGAACTTGAAATTCATTTTTGTGGTTATCAACATTATGGCACAAATGCTGTCAGTTGAGCTTAACTTGTATTGAAGCCAGAATATTCCTTAAAAAATAAGATTAGCCATGTTTCCACTGTCGGGCCTTTTTTGGCTCGCTGAATAATTTGGTCCAAAGCAGGCCAGCTCGGGCTTGAGGGAGTGGTTACAAACAAAGTTTTATCTGAGTCTAGAGACAGCAGCACCACGGATGATTTCATATACCAGCTAACATCAGCATTAAAGACTTAAAAAAATTTTTAGCTCAAAACTCACTTTCAGACAGCAGTGAGTGTTTGAAATAACTTTTGTTTGTGATTTGATGTGGATTCTGATCACCGTATAAGGCAGAAATATTTATATGTGATGCAAAAGACTATGTGCACTAACCATTAACATAGTAAGCATGGTAAATATGACCGCTTGAAGAAATCAGACAAATCATACACCGAAAAAATGGCAGTGTGGAGGTTGTTGAATTTTTAAATATGCATTTCGTATTTCCTATATGATTAAGTTATGTTTTTATTTTTAAAATTAAGTTATTATTTAAAAATAATTGAATCTTGTACAATTTATTTATTGTTTTAGGATGTTCAATCATTTAAAATTAGTCATGTTAAAGCTAAATAAAGTAGTTATGTTTTCTCTGGAAACTCCGCCCCCTTTACGTGCTTTGTGAAGCAAAGTCCAGCTGCCGCAAATCACCATTTTGACTGTCGCCGTGGACGTGATCATCTCGAACATGCCTACATCCTTCGATGAAACACATTTAATCTCTCAAGATCTGATTAAACAACTCCACAAATTCTACAAAACATTACCAGCTTCACTCATTAATAACTAGACTGACTTTATTTTTGTCATACATCTACAGAATTTCTTATAACAATTAACAGAGGTTTAGATGTTGATGATTTATTGAGATTCATTTGAAGTAACCATCTTTGAGGTCAGTGTTGGCTGTCGTTGGGCTCTTGACTTTATTGTATTGGTCAAAGTGATGTTAGGCATCATTTAGTGACTTGATTCATTGATCATATTCAGAGTTTAATCTCTGATGAAATGGTTGATGCATTATTTTAGAACTGTGATTCTACAATATGAGATCCAGCAATCAGATAATATGAATTGTTCTGCGTCGTGCTGACTCAGACATCAAGAATCAACGTATGAATCACAACAATGGTGACAGTTATTTTTTTTAAAGCTTAATGCTGTGATGCATGCAGGGTACTAACTTAGCAAAAACTTCATCCATGGCTCCCAGCATGCATTGCAATGTCACCATCATTTTTATTTAGACAAAAGTCATGTTAATTAACATGAAGTCATGTGACAAAATGCATAAATACAACATATAAAAATAATGTGCATTTGACATACATAAATTAGGCAGCCAGAACGTAGATAAATATGTGCAACCGGTGTACATTTTTTGTTATGTTAATCCAACACATTTTCTTTTTCAGTGTATAGGCTATCACAATCATGTATTTATTTTATCTGTCAGTACGTCTCGACGCTTTATACCGGACTGTCTGATATCCATATTTAGCACCACATATATCATAAAGGCATCTCTGGTTTCTCTGACTGAAAATATAACTGTATCGTGACTGTCACTGGAAAAAGTGCTAAAACTCCTCAGGTTGTAAATTTGGTGGAAAATTTGTATAAATGATCATTTTTCTAAATGTGATGTAAACATACTGTCCTGTGATTACAAATAAACAGAAACAGTGGAAATAGCGATAAATACCACTTTGTTTCTGTGTGACTAATGTGCAATCTTGACACAAATTAATTCATTATGATCAATGTATCACATATTATTGTAAAACTGTGGTTTAGGTTTTAAATCCTAACTGCAAAAACATAAACTACAAAAATGCCAACAAACGGCTGTTTTTATCATGTTCATCTTGCTAGTTTCCAGTGATTTCTTTTATTTGTTGGTGCAATGATGGGTTTGTGTAACGACAGTGACATTGTTACAGAGAAGAGTGTTATGGGCGGGTTTTAGTGAAGCGCTGCAGAGACATCCATTTGGGACATAGCTTAATGCGGGAAGGTTAAAAATGTACTCTTTAACACTTTGCTCTGGTCAATCAGGTTAAAATATATAATTTAATCACATTTCCTCACACCATGGTACTACTTTATCAATTTTACAGAATAATAAATCCATTTGAATCCATTAAACAGTTTTGTTCTTGTATATGTTTATGTCTTAGTTTGGACCATGGAGGGCATTTCACACCGGGTCTGCGAAAATGTAAGTCCTCACAGACACAAACACAAATCTGTCCATATTTAATGAGGTCAGAGATGTTCTGATCTGGACCCCACACACACACACACACACACACACTTACTTTAGCTATCTAAATGGGCACATTGCCTAGACTTTAGTTGTATTTACACATCTCCTTCATGTAGTTCTCATCTCTCTTTGTGTTCAGATGCCTGTGATCTCACACTGGATCCAAACACAGCACACACTCGACTCATCCTGTCTGAAGAGAACAAAAAAACAACATGTGTGAAGGAGCATCAGCCGTATCCTGATCATCCAGAGAGATTTGAGCTCTATGAGCAGGTTCTGTGTCGAGAGAGTCTGACTGGACGCTGTTACTGGGAGGCTGAATGGACTGGATGGGGTCATGTAGCAGTGACATATAAAGGAATCAGCAGGAAAATTGGGAGCGAATGTCGGTTTGGACTCAATGAAAAGTCCTGGAGTCTGAACTGTTCTGATGAGATTTACTCTGTTTGGCACAACAATAAGAAGACAAATGCTCCTCTTCCTTTTTCTTCATCTAAGAGAGTAGGAGTGTATGTGGACGTGCCGGCCGGCACTCTGTCCTACTACAGGGTCTCTGACACACACACACTCACACACATATACACATTCAACACCACATTCACTGAACCCCTCTATGCTGGCATTGTGGTTTATCCTGATTCTTCAGTGTCTCTGTGTCAGATTTAACAACCTGCTGTGATGAACCTAAGAGACACACATGGAAACACATTTCAACATCAGAGCAACAAAAAACTTTTGATTTAACTCTGTACAATATCAAAATGCAAATCAAAATTAAATATTAAAAGGAAAGATTTATTAACCTGCCTGTCGTGACCAACATGTGCAAAGGTGTTGTTAATAAAATATTCACTTAAAATCTCAGAGATTCTTTGATAAAATGTTTTAGGTCAAAGGAGTTCAGCTTGCAAAATAGTTTGGGAATCCCTTTGTTGTATTATATCAAGAAAATGCAATTACCCTGCCTCTTTGTTTAGATTTTGGATGTCTGTTGCTACACATTTAGCCAATGTATTCAATTTTAGGCATTGCTTACAATATTATTGTTATTTATATGTGTTTGTTTCTAAGAAATGTTATACTGCATGGCCAGAGATGTACAGTTCCCACTGAGCAAATTACGTCCAGAAGACGTCTTTTTCAGGTCTTGTCTCAGGTTGAAAAGACGTCCACTGAGGGGCCAGAATGAAATGAGAATGAAATTGTTTTTATGACGTCTTTTTTGGACGTCTTCTGGACATCCGATATAGACGAACACGCACATTCACCAAAGGAGAAAAATCACAATTTTTAAGCCACCATCGTGGAGATGAGTGTTTGCTTTAGTTGGGCTCTTGACCCTTGCCTTATTAATATTAGAGTTTGTTTGGGCAGTTAACTGAGTCATAACAGCCAGACAAGCAAAGAGAAATGATCAGGTTATGGTTATGGTTTCACATAATCATTATTTGACCTGAATCACTGAACTCATCTAGAGCCCAATCTATGAGTTACAGCAGCACTGTGATTCTACAGCACAAGATCAGCTTTATCAATGCGATTCACATGATTTCAGCAAAGTTGTGTTGAACAAAAAAAAAGCTTCTAATTTAGGCACACACAGACATCAAGAATCAGCCTGTGAATCTCAACAGTGGTGACCATCAAAAAGCATGTTGCAGTGCATTCTGGGAGCAACCAATCAAAATTCATCCATGGCTCCCATCATGCATTGCTGCATGAATAAATTATGAGCTTAATTGTTTTAGTAATTTCCTTTATTCTCATATTTTATTTTGTTCTGTTTATGTGACTTTAGTAGCTTGTTTTCTAATGTTCAGAGTTGATCTGTTGATCAGAATATGTTGCTTGTCACCGTCATTCAGATTCACAGGCTGATTCTTGATGTCTATGTGTGCCTAAGAGAATTCCTTTTTTTTTTTTGCTCAGAACAACTGTTTGTGCTGATCTTGTGCTGTAGAATCACAGTGCTGCTGTAATCAATAATGTAAATCTAACTCAGAGATTGGGCTCTAAATGAGTTCAGGTCTAATAATGATTATGTGAAAACATAACCAACACCTGATCATTTCTCTTTGCTTGTCTGGCTGTTATGACTCAGTCAACAGCCCAAACAAACTCTAATATTAATAAGGCAAGGGACAAGAGCCCAACTAAAGCAAACACTCATCTCCACGATGGTGGCTTAAAAATTGTGATTTTTCTCCTTTGGTGATTGTGCGTGTTCGTCTATATCGGATGTCCAGAAGACGTCCAAAAAAGACGTCATAAAAACTTTCATTCTGGCCCCTCAGTGGACGTCTTTTCAACCTGAGACAAGACCTGAAAAAGACGTCTTCTGGACGTAATTTGCTCAGTGGGGTATTGTTTGTGCCTGTCCACGAAAAGGAGGAGCAGAACTGGATTGCAGCACACAGAAATGTGTGTGGTTCTATGTGTGCGTGCTCAAGGACACAGATAACTGTGGTTCTCCTACAACCTTATAAGGACATCAGCCATCTTGGCTGAGTTTACTGGAGTTCAAGGACACAAAAGCCAGACAGCTTGCACCTGCGAGGCCTTGAGAAGGATCTGGGAAACTTGACGATGAATAAAATGAATAAAAATGTGCTTCATGTGGGAAGAGCTAAATGAACTAAATGAACCTCCAGGTTTTATTCTACTAAACAACTGATAACATGACTGAATCAATCTAACTTCAGTAGATTGCAGTAGTGAAAGTAACAGGTGAAAATGTCTCTTTACTGTAACATCTGCACAGTGTAACACTGGGTTACTGGTTTTCTTCAATAAATCTTTACTCATGGTGAATCACTTTGACTGTCACGTTACATCTGTGAAGTTCAGCTTGAGACTGAGAGATTCAGACACTAAACACTGAGATGATGCAGTGTTTCAGTGTGTGTATAAAGCATGTGTCTGTGGACAGACGTCACACTCTCACATTGTCTGTTCTTCTCCATTTCATGTGTCTTTCTGATTTCTCAGTCTGTTTTCATTCTTCATCTTCACTGGTTCCTCTCTCATGTCCTGAATGGATGTGTTGTTGGAGTCTCTGCTGCTGGACGGGGGTCTCTGTGAGTCTGTGTATCAGCTCAAACTAATTTAATTCTTCTTTTGCCATGTTTTACCCCAGACAAATGGGGAGGGGAAAAAAACATTTTGAATGATGATAACTGATCCATTTCTGAAAGCTCTGATGATATTAAATGGATTCTCTGTATGTGTCGTGATGATACTGTACAGTAATTGAGAACATCAGAACACATGCTGATCAAGAAAAGGGATGTGGGGAAAAAAAATATCTTAAGCCAAATTTTAATGTTGGCTTGATAAAAATAATGATTTTTAATCAAGATCATGCTTTAGCTATTATTTAACTTATTAAACCACATGATTTTTTTCCTTGTGTTTTGTTCCTTTTGTTTCATTTTCATTCATACTGTCTGTGTGTGTTCAGTCAGCACAACTGCTATGGTAATTTGATGCTCTGCGCCACTAGAGGGAGCGCGATTTTACTTTTTACTTTTTTACACTCTGATGTGGACAAATTAGATAAGTCCAGTGGCGCAAAAATGGGGTATGCAGTATATGCAGTGCATAAGGGCGCCGCACGTAGGGGGGCGCCATTGTGCCAAAACAATTCTTTGAAAATCTTTTTGAATAAAATTTAAAATGAATTTTAAAATTATGTTTGTTGAAAAATAATGTTTGTTTAGCATTTTAAATGAGTAAAACATATATTTTATTATATCAAGTGAAATCAACTGCTCACCATTTCGACATACAAGAGCCGTTGCTCTGTTACAGTCACATGTCCAAAATGGACAGAGGAGGGAAGCGGTATGGGGCGCAGAACAGAAAACGTGAAAAAGTGTCTTAAAATGAGGACATCAATGTCCAAGTGGATAACAGCAATTGTCTTTGAAGAATGGTCCGCTGAATCATTGATTTTACTCGGTTTGTTCAATACAGATTCAGAAATGAAACACTGCTGTGAATTGCTTGGAGACGAACAGTTCTGCTTTGTCTTTATAGTCTCATTGGCAAAATTGAACAAAATATGTTGTCTAAAATAACACAATATAAACTTACTGAACTCTTGTATAAAATCAGTATTGCATTTGCATTTTGCACTTTGCACTCTTTATATTTGGGACAAAAACAGCACTCATGTAATATTGCACTCCGTTACTTTTGTGATATTGCTTAACTCATATGATTATGAAATTGTAAACTTCATTTATTATAAAAAGAAACAGAATTGAGTGTAATTTAAGTGTTTGTATATAAATAAGTTAATTTTAACCTTCAATATTATAGTAAAGTAGTATAAACTGACTCCCATATGCAGAGGTGGAAAGTCCAGGGGTCAGAAAGTAAAAGTCCTGCCATATTTTTATTCCACCCACTGAAGCATTAATGAGATAAATAAGTGTTTAATTGAGTGATGATTGACCATTATTGAAGACACCTGATGATAACAAGCAGAATCACCAAAGGAGAAAATCACAATTTTTAAGTTACCATCATCGAGGTCAGGGTTTGTTTTAGTTGAGCTCTTGACCCTTGACTTTTTAATACTAGATTTTGTTGGGGCAGTCTTAGCTGCATTAAAACCAACCAGACAAGCAAAGTTCAAAGATGATCAGGTGTTGGTTATGTTTTCACATAATCATTATTTGACCTGAATCACTGAACTCATTTAGAGCCCAATCTCTGAGTTAGGTTTACATTATTGATTACAGCAGAACTGTGATTCTACAGCAGAAGATCTGCTTAATCAATACAATCTGAAGGATTACTTAAAAGTTGTTCTGATCAAAAGAAAAAACTCTTTCTCTTCAAGAGACATCAGGAATCAGCCTGTGAATCTCAACGACGGTGACAAGCAACATATTCTGATCAACAGATCAACTCTGAACATTAGAAAACAAGCTACTAAAAAGTCACAGAAAAACAGCAAAAAAATAAAATAGTGAGAATAAAGAAAATTACTAAGACAATTCAGCTCGTAATTTATTCATGCAGCAATGCATGATGGGAGCCATGGATGAATTTTGATTGGTGGCTCCCAGAAAGCATTGCAACATTCTTTTTGACGGTCACCACTGTTGAGATTCACAGGCTGATTCTTGATGTTTGTGTGTCTAAATGTCAGCCGTTTTTGCTTTAGAACAACTTTTGATAAATCCTTCAGATTGTATTGTAAAAGCTGATCTTGTGCTGAATCACAGTGCTGCTGTAATCAATAATGTAAATCTAACTCAGAGATTGGGCTCTAAATGAGTTCAGTGATTCAGATCAAATAATGATTATGTGAAAACAATCAACAGCACCTGATAATCTTTTCTCTTTGCTTGACTAACTGTTACAACAGCCCAAACAAAATCTAATATTAAAATATCAAGGGTCAAGAGCTCAACTAAAACAAACCCTGACCTCGATGATGGTAACTTAAAAATTGTGATTTTCTCCTTTGGTGATTCTGCTTGTTATCATCAGGTGTCTTCAATAATGCTCAATCATCACTCAATTAAACACTTATTTATCTCATTAATGCTTCAGTGGGTGGAATAAAAATATGGCAGGACTTTTACTTTTTGACCCCTGGACTTTCCACCTCTGCCCATATGTAGTTTACAGCATTACTGTACATGTACTGTAACTGAAATACTACATCCAAAATAATCGATATTGATTCGAAATCGTAATCGAATCAAATCGCAAGCATGTGAATAGAAATTGAATCGAATCATGCAAATTGTGTCAATACCCAGCCCTAATAAATATGAGACAAATCTCAATCGGGCTTTTTTGCTCCAATATCTTGAATTTTATGGACATTCCAACTGCATTCTATAAGCTCCATCGCATAGTGAGTTGTTGCCCTGCATTATATTCCTCATCATGGTTGGTATGGGGGGGGGGGTGCCAACCATTATCTAGCAAACCCCTGAGCAAATGTGCAGTTGCGCCCATGCCGATAACGCTCTCAAAAACGCCCCTCTGTTTATGGCCTCGCCCTCTGATCTGGAAACTCTTATCTCTGTCCTGCAGAGACCTGTACTTGGGATTGGTGGAGTTAAAACGAAAGTAAAAAAAAAAAAAAAAGAAACAACGCCAATCGGAAGCCATTTACTTTAAACATCATTTTATTTAAACGGCTGCATATTTTGTGGTAAGTTCATAATTTATTCATCATGTAAACTATCAGTCATATAAAGCAGAATCACTGAAGGAAAGAGAGAAAAAGGGTGTTAATTAAGGTTTTATGAATGTTTCATTTCAAGTCACCATGAAAGAGGTCAGCGTTTGCTTTAGTTGGGCTCTTGACTCTTTACCTTTTATTATTAATTATTCTCTGGCTACTCCAACTTTGTGTTTGTAAAGCACGTTTGTAGAGTTACATTTGTCCATATGTTAGTGAACTACGGCTCTGTCTATTAAATGCCGCTCCATTTGAAAGCAGGTGATGGTGATTTAGCAGCAATCTGGGAACCGGCTTTACTGACGAAATGCGCGTGACAATCGCATGCGATATATCGGTCAGTCCTACTAAATAGTACTGAATATTACTAATGTCACATAGACTACTATTTAGGATGATAGTATGTACACATTGAGATGCAGGCACTGTCTTTACAGCACATAGAGTGCGATAATGCACAGCCGCGCCAAACAGACACGAAGAATATAACCAGTTTAACCGCCATCACTTCAAATTATTTATTCAATTTAGCTCTTAATGAGAGCTCTGTAGTCTCACCAATAATTCACCAAGAACGTTCAAACATTTTCATGACATTAAATTCGTAAAACGACTTTGATTCCCGAGCTGGTTCTGATCGAGGCTATCTGTCACTGTAACCGGAAAAACTTTTACACAGCGTGGATCATTCTGGAAGCCAAAAATCCGGAAGTGTGAAATTGGTCTATTTCAGGTGGGTGTGTATTCGCACTGGTGTGTCGGTGTAAGGACACCTGAGACAAGATTCAGTTTCCAGAATTTAATGAAATGATTAAGAATTGACAGCACAGTAGGACCAGAAGGCATGTCTTGTTCAAAGTCTTCAAAAGTGGACATTTGTATAGATGTGGTCTGAAATAACAAAGATAACAACAAGTAGACAGTAATAAAGATAAATAAAGATTTATTGGCAACCATATATATTGTTGTGAGGAGAGAAATTGTGTGAGTTACAACATTTCCTGGCTAAAAGCACTTGCTGGTGGAATTTGGACAATTTAAAGGATTAGTCCACTTTTAAATAAACTTTTCCTGATAATTTACTCACCTCCATGTCATCCAAGATGTCCATGTCTTTCTTTCTTCAGTCAAAAAGAAATTAAAGTTTTTGATGAAAACATTCCAGGATTATTCTCCTTATATTAGACTTCAATGGGCACCAAACAGTTGAAGGTCATAATTAGTTTCACTGCAGCTTCAAATTGTTCTACACAATCCCAGATGAGAAATAAGGGTCTTTATCTAGTGAAGTTTTAACCAGAAATGATCATCTTGAACTAGCTCTCTTCTTCTTCTCCTCTAAACTTAGCAGTGTCTACACTGCTGGAATTTAAATAGAGGAGAAGAAGAAGAGAGCTAGTTCAAGATGATCATTTCTGGTTAAAACAGCGCTGCACAGATTGATCGGCGTATGACATCAGTACCACAAGCGCGTTTGAAGAGCATGCGACTCCTTTTGCTATTTTTTTTTCTCTTCCTTTTTTTTTTCCCTTTTGCTTTTGAATCGTTCTCACAGTACTTTGGTGTCATACGTCTATTTTCTTACCTTCATCTCTTTTCAAGCATATCCTCTGTACAATTTTGGAACTTTGTATTATAGCACTTCTCATGTTACTGTCTCAGTTGGATGAACTGTTTGCATTGCTTATTTTTAAATGGTTTTAGATGAAAAGTGTCTGCTAAATTAATAAATAAGTGTAAATATATGGCACATTCAAGTTCTATAGTTCAGCTTGTGCTCTAATTTTTTTATTTTTTTTTCTCAGCATTAGCAGGAAGGAGAGACAGAGATCAGAATCTCCAGATCCCAGCGGTGTGTCTGTAAAGAGCAATGCATCCATGAACGAACCCCATAGATTCAGTGATGGACAAGTGACCTCTGACCCCAGGTAAGACACTGGCCATTTTAGCATTGACAGATGCTTTTATTCAAAGTGTTTTATAGTGCATTCCAGAAGCTGCAGTGGGTGAGTTGTTACTGTCTCAGTTGGATGAACTCTTTGTATTGCTTATTTGTTAATGGCTTTAGATGAAAAGTGTCTACTAAATTAATAAATAAGTACAAATGTATGGTGCATTCAAGTTATACAGTTCAGCTAGTGCTCTAAAATTCAGTTTTGTGTGTCTTTTGTCAACTTCAGCAGGAGGAACAGACAGAGATCAGAGTCTCCAGATCCCAGCGGTGTGTCTCTGAAGAGCAACGCATCTATGATGGAACCCTATAGATTCAGTGATGGACTAGTGACCTCTGACCCTCCGTTAGTATTAATATTGTTGTAGTGCATCTCAGATGAAAAATTATTTTAATGGAAAAACTCAGTGAGAATACAAACAAAAACCTCAGCAACAAAAATGAAATACCACTAAATAATATCCAAAAATGGAGTATGCAACACATGAAGAGGAGTGCAAAAATCATATCTAGTAACTAGGGGTGTGATGAGACAGGTAGCTCACGAGACGAGACGAGACACGAGATTGAGTTCACGAGAACGAGACAAGATTTTTACCAATATTTTTGAGAAATCCTCAATGACGAAATACATGACTGAAAATAGTCTGCAGGTGCATTTGAAATGTTTTAACTAATCATCTTGTAATGAATGTCATTTCAGTTCTACTTTCTTAGTATGAATTATCATATCCCAGATAGCAAGCAATGATCGAAATAATGTTGAATCAATGTTAATGCGTCAACGTTAACATCATTGAATCAGATGAAAAATTATTTTAATGGAAAAACTCAGTGAGAACACAAACAAAAACTTACTAACACTTTTGCACCTGCGATTAATGTTGAAAAAATGTTGACATTCCAATAAAAAATCAATGGTATTGAATCAGTGTTTGCACTCTCAGAAAATGAAACACAACTACAACTGACTTAAAGCCACACAGCCTGAAATCAACTGAAGATAAAAGAAGACAATAAATCTCTCAAGATCTCAGCAGAAGTTCTTTTTGAGAATTAACAGGTTTAGATGTTGATGTTTTATTGAAAATGTTTGGTCACCATGTTGGTGATCAGTGTGTCCTTTAGTTTGGCAGTTTGACTCTTAGCTTTTTGTGTGAGTTTGTGCTCTTTGTAACAGTGTTAGCCAAAACACATCATTTGTTGCAAAGAAACCAGAAACAAAATGATCAAGTCATATAGTTTTTGTGCTTCACAAAGCAGACTAGTTTACTAACCTTGTTCTTGACCAAAAGTGGTTAGTCATTATTAAAATAGTATATTCACCAGTAATATTTTCTTGCCACAGATCATATTCTGAATTTTTTTTTTTTTTTCTGACACACACAGACATCAAGAATCAGCATATGAATCTCAACAATGCTGACATCCTTCATGCCGCAGTGCATGCTGGGAGCCACCATAGTATACAACTCATGTCTCCCAGCATGCATTGCTGCATGAAGCATGTCACCATTGTTGAGATTCATATGCTGATTCTTGATGTCTGTGTGTCTAAAAAAAAAATAAAAAAAAATTGCACTTTAAAAGTCAAGATTCAGAATATCTGATCTGTAGCAAAAAAGTATTAGTGAACGTAACCTATTAAAAACAAATATACACTTGGTCAGGAGCTCAATTAGTAAATGATTTTGCTTTATGATGATGAAAACTATATCACTTGATCATTGTGTTTCTGGTTTCTTTGCAACAAATGATGTGTTTTGGCTAACACTGTTACAAAGAGCACAAACTCGCACAAAAACTCAAGAGTCAAACTGCCCAACTAAAGGAACCACTGACCACCAAAATGATGACCAAACATTTTCAATAAAACATCAACATCTAAACTTCTGTTAACTCTCAAAAAGAACTTCTGCTGAGATCTTGAGAGATTTATTGTCTTCTTTTATCTTCAGTTGATTTCAGGCTGTGTGGCTTTAAGTCAGTTGTAGTTGTGTTTCATTTTCTGAGAGTACAAACACTGATTCACTACCATTGTTTTTTTTTTTTTTTGGAATGTCAACATTTTTTTCAACATTAATCGCGGATGCAAATGTGATATTGATTCAAAAAATCAATTGATTCAACATTATTTCTATTATTGCTTGCTATGCAGTAAAAGACAACAATACTCAAGCACTGTAAAAGGTTTTGCCACTAACTCAACTGACTGACTTCTCTTCTGTATGATTTCATGAGTCTCTTCAGACCTTACTGTACATTATTTATTAATCTTTGTTAATGTTAGTTAATAAAAATAGTCATTCATTGTTAGTTCATGTTAGTCCACAGTTTGCAAATACAAATCTTGATTTTAATAAGTATTACTAAATGTTGAAAGCAACATTAAGATTAATAAATGCTTGAAGTATTGTTCTTTCTTAGTTTATAACTAAAGTAGTAAACTATTGTTAACTAATGAAACATTATTTGAAGTGTTACCATAAAAATTAATAACAGTTTTCTCTTATTCATATTAAGTGCAACCATAAATATAGCTGCAAGCAGCAATTCGGGGCCAAGCCCCATAAGTTGCAGTAGCGCAATACGGAGCAGGAAGAGCAAAAATAGCAGAAATTGAATGTACATGCAAAACAGCTGGTTCAGAAGGACAGGTGGAAATGAAATGAAAATCAATAGAAGTTCAGAGAATGAACACGGAATGAACTAAAAACACTTGTATCTCATTCAAGAGGAATAAAGGTTAGTACAATGCTTATTTGGATAAAAAAGGTATCAAAATGACTCATTACACACAATTGTATATAGGCACCCCACACAGGATTCGAACCCACAACCTCCAGGTCCAATGTCCATTTCTCATCTCATTGCACCACTGTGCAGGTGAATGTTGGCACACCTGCCGAAGTTCATTAGTTCATGTGAAAATGAACTCAAAATGAAGAATTTTTATAAAACTGCACTGAATGTTATATTTAATAACTACTTTAGATCATTCTGCAGCTCATCATGCTGTAGCGCAATACAGAGCAGGAAGAGGAAAAACAGCAGAAAATGAACAAACATGAAACAGCTGGTTCAGAATTACGGGCGAGAATGAACTCAGAATGTACACAAGCTTAGATGAAAATGAACACAGCATGAAACAAAAAGCATTTATTTCTAATCCAAGAGGCAGTAAAGGAATCAAAACACACTATTTCATAAAACCACTCCACCTGGGATTCGAACCCACTATCGTTGTGTACAGGGCTCTTCAGGTAACTGGCTTTACACATTGAGCTACTTGAGGATGCACATTCAACAGGCTGTGGAAGAGAACTTTTAGTGTAACAAAGAATTCACAAAAAAAGCATTACTTAGCATGCTAACCATATTAGCATGCTAAGCTAACTTAATGCTAATGAAGCTCATGGTTAACTTGATAGCTGAAGAGCCACATTAAAAAGAATGACAACTGGTTAGCATGCTAAGCAATTAGCATGCTAAGCTAACTAGCATAAGACAACGAACACAAGCAAGGTCACATTCAGAGACTAATATCTCGGGAACAGTAAAGAATATCAAAAATCCGTTCAGTCATTTCTATGCGGCTCGGTCCAAAGATCATCTGAGCTGATTTTGAACAAAATTGGACAACATTTGTGGGAGGAGTAGTGAAAAAACTGTTTTTCATTTATTTCAATATGGCGGACAGGTACATTTAAGGAAAATGGCAAATCACATATCGTTGGAATTGGCATTAGCCAGGGAATAAAATGACATAAAGCATACACATTTTGGAAAATGTTTTCAAAAGTTATAATCGTTTTTGCAAAAAACATTATATCTGTGGAACAGTAGGTGGCGCTGTGTTGAAACTTCTCAGATACCTTCAGGACCTTCCAAAGGTCATACGTACCAATTTTTGTAAAGATATGTCAAATTGTTTAAAAGATATTGCAATTTATGACAAAATTCAAAATGGCGGACACATGGTTCATCCGATGTTGACAAATTCGATATCTCCGGATTCGGCATGGCCCAAGGAATCCATAAACACCAAGATCTTGATTTTCTATCAAAGTGTTCAAAAGTTGTTGGCCAAAATAGCCATTTTTCAGATCTCATGACCTGTAGGTGGCGCTGTTCCCAAATTTGGCATGGAACCTTAGATCATGGTCATGATCAAGTGTACCAATTTTTGTTTCGATTGCTCAAAGTTTGGCCGAGATACAGCCTCTATAGCAATTTCGGGTCAACCTCGTTAACTTCATGATATCATAACGTTTTTTTTACCAGTAGGTCAAAAAATTCTGTTCAGTCATTTCTGTGCAGCTCAGTCCAAAGATCATCTGATCAAAGTTTGGACAAAATTGGACACAATTTGAAGGAGGAGTAGCGAAAAAACGTAATACTGTACTTTTCAAAATTGCTGCTACTGTAATGGGCGGAGACTTAATGTAAGATGTTGAATAGCATCAGCATGAAGAGACAAATCAGAAGTACTAAATTACATTTTTCTAGAGCAAATGGTTCAAATGTTATAACCTTTAGAATGTTGAATTTTTGAACTGGTGGTGGCGCTATAGAGTTGGATCTAGAGACTCCAAATTTGGTCCAATAACTATTCATGAGCATCTCTACAACTGTGCCAAATTTCATCATTTTCTCATGTTCCCTTGATAGGGCTGCCATAGACTCCCATTTGGGAGGAAGAATAATAATAAAAGAGAAAACGTACAATTACAATAGGGGCTACAGCCCCTTCTGGGCTTGGCCCCTAATTAAAGTCCTCTCACAATATTCAAAGTGCAAACAGAGACCAGAGTTTTCTTCAAGCATGATACAGAGTTGAGAGATGGTTACAACTACACAGCCTAAGATAGCTTTCATATTGGAAAATATTTTCATGCATCAAGTAGCTTTCAAAATGCAGAATATTCCACGATTGCGTGTAACTCTGTATAAGGATCAGTGGCGACCGTTATCCAGCTGAATTAAATGGATTTTATTTCTATAAAAACCAAAGCAACAGTGTAGGCGTAATGCAAATGTAGCGGTGGCATATTCAATCCTAATATTCAATCCTTCACCCTCACACTCTGCCATGGCAATATCAATCACGAGGCAGCTTTTCACCTCAATGAGAAATCACATTTTAATCTTTCATTTTGTCTTCTTCCTTTTTTTCTCCTTTTGCTTTTGAATCATTCTCACAGTACTTTGATGTCATACGTCTATTTTTTTTCACCATTTCTTACCTTCATCTTTTCAAGCATATCCTCTGTACAATTTTGGAACTTTGTATTATAGCAGTTCTCATGTTACTGTCAGTTGGATGAACTGTTTGCATTGCTTATTTGTTAATGGCTTTAGATGAAAAGTGTCTGCTAAATTAATAAATAAGTACAAATGTATGGTGCATTCAAGTTATACAGTTCAGCTAGTGCTCTAAAATTCAGTTTTGTGTGTCTTTTGTCAACTTCAGCAGGAGGAACAGACAGAGATCAGAGTCTCCAGATCCCAGCAGTGTGTCTCTGAAGAGCAACGCATCTATGATGGAACCCTATAGATTCAGTGATGGACAAGTGACCTCTGACCCCAGGTAAGACACTGGCCATTTTAGCATTGACAGATGCTTTTATTCAAAGTGTTTTATAGTGCATTCCAGAAGCTGCAGTGGGTGAGTTGTTACTGTCTCAGTTGGATGAACTCTTTGTATTGCTTATTTGTTAATGGCTTTAGATGAAAAGTGTCTGCTAAATTAATAAATAAGTACAAATGTATGGTGCATTCAAGTTATATAGTTCAGCTAGTGCTCTAAAATTCAGTTTTGTGTGTCTTTTGTCAACTTCAGCAGGAGGAACAGACAGAGATCAGAGTCTCCAGATCCCAGCAGTGTGTCTCTGAAGAGCAACGCATCTATGATGGAACCCTATAGATTCAGTGATGGACTAGTGACCTCTGACCCTCCGTTAGTATTAATATTGTTGTAGTGCATCTCAGATGAAAAATTATTTTAATGGAAAAACTCAGTGAGAATACAAACAAAAACCTCAGCAACAAAAATGAAATACCACTAAATAATATCCAAAAATGGAGTATGCAACACATGAAGAGGAGTGCAAAAATCATATCTAGTAACTAGGGGTGTGATGAGACAGGTAGCTCACGAGACGAGACAAGACACAAGATTGAGTTCACGAGAACGAGACAAGATTTTTACCAATATTTTTGAGAAATCCTCAATGAGGAAATACATGACTAAAAATAGTCTGCAGGTGCATTTGAAATGTTTTAACTAATCATCTTGTAATGAATGTCATTTCAGTTCTACTTTCTTAGTATGAATTATCATATCCCAGACAGCAAGCAATGATCAAAATAATGTTGAATCAGTGTTAATGTATCAACATCATTGAATCAATATCACTTTTGCACCCTCAATTAATGTTGAAAAAATGTTGACATTCCATTAAAAAATCAAAGGTAGTGAATCAGTGTTTGCACTCTCAGAAAATGAAACACAACTACAACTGACTTAAAGCCACACAGCCTGAAATCAACTGAAGATAAAAGAAGACATTAAATCTCTCAAAATCTCAGCAGAAGTTATTTTTGAGAGTTAACAGAAGTTTAGATGTTGATGTTTTATTGAAAATGTTTGGTCATCATTTTGGTGGTCAGTGTTTCCTTTAGTTGGGCAGTTTGACTCTTGGCATTTTGTGTGAGTTTGTGCTCTATGTAACAGTGTTAGCCAAAACACACCATTTGTTGCAAAGAAACCAGAAACAAAATGATCAAGTGATATAATTTTTGTGCTTCACAAAGCAGAATAGTTTACTAACCTTGTTCTTGACCAAAAGTGGTTAGTCATTATTAAAATAGTATATTCACCAATAATACTTTGTGCCACAAATCATATTCTGATTTTTTTTTTTTTTTTTTTTTTGACACACACAGACATCAAGAATCAGCATATGAATCTCAACAATGGTGACATCCTTCATGCCGCAGTGCATGCTGGGAGCCACCATGACTCCCAGCATGCATTGCTGCATGAAGCATGTCACCATTGTTGAGATTCATATGCTGATTCTTGATGTCTGTGTGTCTAAAATTGCACTTTAAAAGTCAAGATTCAGAATATCTGATCGGTAGCAAAAAACTATTAGTGAACTTAATCTATTAAAAACAAATATACACTTTTGGTCAGGAGCATAATTAGTAAATGATTTTGTTTTATGATGATGAAAACTATATCACTTGATCATTGTGTTTCTGGTTTCTTTGCAACAAATGATGTGTTTTGGCTAACACTGTTACAAAGAGCACAAACTCGCACAAAAACTCAAGAGTCAAACTGCCCAACTAAAGGAACCACTGACCACCAAAATGACCAAACATTTTCAATAAAACATCAACATCTAAAATTCTGTTAACTATAAATTTGTTTTTATAAGTTGGCCATTGTTAAACTTGATAGTCTTGAAAGTTTGTTAACATGCAAGGTGTACAACACTCACATATAAACGTAAAATAAATAAAAATAAATAAATAAAAGCCTTGTGTCATCCATTGCTGCACACAAATGAGGTAAGCTTTGTGTTTTACATCATCTGACGCATGAACATGTTTACAAGACAACAAACTCGGCGAAAAAGACAGCAAACTCGGTTTGTTTTTTTAAGGTATGCAAGAGCCTATATTGCTGTCTGTGTAATAACTAAAATAATGTTTATATATCATATTTTCTGGCTAGTTTAGTTTAGTTTTCTATAATATACGATACTTTAACCCAAACTGAATCAATAAAA